>NC_059073.1:298042551-298267962 GCF_020497125.1 Mauremys mutica
GCCCGGCTGTGGGGAACCCTCGGGTCCGGCTCCGTCCGTCTGTCTGTGTGGCCTCCTTGGTCAGAGTGCGGGTGAGAGCCCCGACTGCTTCCCACGACCCCCCGATAACCGTGGCCGAACCTCCCGTCCCTGTCGTCACCCCCGTCCCGGACTCGGGCTCTCTCGGCTCCGTCCCGTCCCCGGGGGGACCCCTGTCAGTGTGGGAGCCCTTCTCCCCACCCCCGATCTCCCCACCCTCAAAGGGAGCGATGGGCCCCCCTGATCTCCCCACTCGCTGAGGGGATGATGCCCCCTGTTCTCTAGCCCGCAGCGACTCTCAGCCAGCGTAACACAGGAGGGTTTATTGAGCGTCTGAACCCAGCACAGGAAACTCTCCGGCCTCAGGCCTGGCTCCCTCAGCCCAGCACATCCCAGTCCCCCTGCAGCCAAGGGGGCTCTGCCTGCTCCACCCCTCCAGCCCAGCACATCTAGGTCTCGGGCTGGGGGGGGCTCAGCACAGTACATCCAGGGGGGCTCTGGCTGCTCTCTGTCCAGTCCAGCAGCCCCTCCTTCCAGCCGATCATCCGCTCTCATCTCCCCCCACAGCGCCTGCTCCGGCCTTTCTCTTCCGTCCCAGGTAAACAGGCTGCCTGGGCCTCCCTTCCACCCTTTGTCCCCCTCTGGCCGGAACCGGCTGCTCCGCTCACCGGCCCCTCTCGCCTCGGCCCTTTGTCCCCTCTGGCCGGAACCGGCTGCTCCGCTCACCGGCCCCTCTCGCCTCGGCCCTTTGTCCCCTCTGGCCGGAACCGGCTGCTCCGCTCACCGGCCCCTCTCGCCTCGGCCCTTTGTCCCCCTCTGGCCGGAACCGGCTGCTCCCGTCACCGGCCCCTCTCGCCTCGGCCCTTTGTCCCCCTCTGGCCGGAACCGGCTGCTCCGCTCACCGGCCCCTCTCGCCTCGGCCCTTTGTCCCCCTCTGGCCGGAACCGGCTGCTCTGGTCACCGGCCCCTCTCGCCTCGGCCCTTTGTCCCCCTCTGGCCGGAACCGGCTGCTCTGGTCACCGGCCCCTCTCGCCTCGGCCCTTTGTCCCCTCTGGCCGGAACCGGCTGCTCCGCTCACTGGGCCCCTCTCGCCTCGGCCCTTTGTCCCCCTCTGGCCGGAACCGGCTGCTCCCCTCGTGAGCTGGGCCTCCCGGTGACCTCACCAGGTCACCAGTCGCTGGGATCTCCCTTCTCCAGGCCATTGTCCTCTGCAGCACCGAACTCCCTCTCCACCCCCTCTGCATGCAAACCATTGAGAACCCAAGAAAACCCCCTGCTGTCACCCAGCTCCCCAGGGGCAGTGGCCGTGTTTACGTGGGGGTCAGGTGGGGGGATTTTCACACTCCTGCACGGCGGAGTTACCCCGCTATAGGGCTCGGGTGTCGAGCAAAGTGCAGACAGCTACGTGCCATTCACACCCGGGTCCTCGGCCAGCTGGACACGGCACACGTATGTCGCGCTAGCTCTGTCACGTGGGGTGGGAAGCTCCAGCCCCGCGGGCACTACACTGACACCCACCGAATGCCCGTGTCGGCGGTGCTGTCGGGGGGACAGTTCCTCCCCCTGCTGCAGCGACTGTGCTCTCCTGTCGGCCTCGGGGCAGCCGCACGGGGGCACAACAGCTGCACCGCTGCAGCTTTTCCAGCGTAGCCCTGCCCTGCCCTGCGAGCGCACAGCCCTGGCGCCGCTGGCACACCGACTTCATAAACGTGTTACAGAACGTTCCCACTTCGTTACCTCCCCACATCCCCCCCCCCCCCCAGTGTCACCTGGCTCAGGCCCCACATCCCCCCCCCGTGTCACCTGGCTCAGGCCCCACATCCCCCCCCCCGTGTCACCTGGCTCAGGCCCCACATCCCCCCCCAGTGTCCCCTGCCCTGCCCTGCGAGCGCACAGCCCTGGCGCAGCTGGCACACCGACTTCATAAACGTGTTACAGAACGTTCCCACTTCGTTACCTCCCCACATCCCCCCCCCCCCAGTGTCACCTGGCTCAGGCCCCACATCCCCCCCCAGTGTCCCCTGCCCTGCCCTGTGAGCGCACAGCCCTGGCGCCGCTGGCACACCGACTTCATAAACGTGTTACAGAACGTTCCCACTTCGTTACCTCCCCACATCCCCCCCCCCCCAGTGTCACCTGGCTCAGGCCCCACATCCCCCCCCCCCCCGTGTCACCTGGCTCAGGCCCCACATCCCCCCCCAGTGTCCCCTGCCCTGCCCTGCGAGCGCACAGCCCTGGCGCCGCTGGCGCACCGACTTCATAAACATGTTACAGAACATTCCCACTTCGTTACCTCCCCACATCCCCCCCCCCAGTGTCACCTGGCTCAGGCCCCACATCCCCCCCCAGTGTCCCCTGCCCTGCCCTGTGAGCGCACAGCCCTGGCGCCGCTGGCACACCGACTTCATAAACGTGTTACAGAACGTTCCCACTTCGTTACCTCCCCACATCCCCCCCCCGTGTCACCTGGCTCAGGCCCCACATCCCCCCCCCGTGTCACCTGGCTCAGGCCCCACATCCCCCCCCGTGTGTCACCTGGCTCAGGCCCCACATCCCCCCCCCCCGTGTCACCTGGCTCAGGCCCCACATCCCCCCCCCAGTGTCACCTGGCTCAGGCCCCACATCCCCCCCCCGCGTGTCACCTGGCTCAGGCCCCTCATCCCCCCCACTCAGTGTCACTCATCTCCGTCCCTCCCCAGTGCTGGCCCCTTTGTCTCCTCGCTCAGGGCCTGTCTCCCGGCTCCTCGGGCTCTGGCGCAGGTGAATGGCACCTGCCATTTTCTGAGCCCCAAGGTCCCTGCCTGACCTGTTCCCCCTGCCCCACTGTTTGGCTGGCTCTGATGGGTCCCAGCCCCGCTGCGGGGCACAGTGCCCATGGGGGGGGGGCGGGGGGTTATGCTGCAGCGGCAGCATCGCCTGGACACTCCTTTCCCACTGGATATTTATAGCCCTGCCAGCCAGAGCTGCATTTGGAGTGTGATAAATGGAGCCGCACATGCTTAACCCTTCCCTGGCTGCGGGAGCCAGGCCCGAACGGCTCTCGGGGAGGCCCCAGCGCCCATGGAGGACAAGAGTAACTGCAAGTGCAGGGCTGGGAGCTCGCCCCGCAGTGCTGACCCTGGGGCCCAGTGCAGTGCAAGGGGGGGGAGCTATGTCCCATGGCAGGGAGTGGGGCGGGGGCTTGGCGGTGGCGCTGGGCTATGGGGCAGGGGCCCATTGGGGGCACTGAGCTGCAGGGAGCGTGGCGGGGGCTCAGCAGGGGATGCTGGGCTGCAGGGAGTGGGGTGGGGACATTGTGGGGGGCTGTGGGTCAGGGGCCCATCGGGGCCACTGAACTGCGGGGAGTGAGGTGAGGGTTCGGCGGGGTGCGGGGGCTGAGTAGGGAGCGGAGCGGGGCAGGGGCTTGGAGTGGGGCAGGGATTTGGTGGGGTGCACGGTGCAGCAGGCTGAGGGCTCGGCGGGGGGCGCTAGGCCGCGGGAAGGGGGGGGGCTCGGCGGGGGGCACGGTGCAGCAGGCTGTGGGCTCGGCGGGGGGCGCTGGGCTGCGGAAAGCAGGGCGGGGGCTCGGCGGGGGGCGCACGGCTGCGGGAAGCGGGGCGGGGGGGCTCGGCGGGGGGCGCGGTGCAGCAGGCGGGGGGCTCGGCGGGGGGCGCTGGGCTGCGGGAAGCAGGGCGGGGGGGCTCGGCGGGGGGCGCGGTGCAGCAGGCTGTGGGCTCGGCGGGGGGCGCTGGGCTGCGGGAAGCAGGGCGGGGGGGCTCGGCGGGGGGCGCGGTGCAGCAGGCTGTGGGCTCGGCGGGGGGCGCTGGGCCGCGGGAAGCAGGGCGGGGGCTCGGCGGGGGGCGCGGTGCAGCAGGCTGTGGGCTCGGCGGGGGGCGCTGGGCTGCGGGAAGCAGGGCGGGGGGGCTCGGCGGGGGGCACGGTGCAGCAGGCTGTGGGCTCGGCAGGGGGCGCTGGGCTGCGGGAAGGGGGCGGGGGCATCGCGGGGGGCACGGTGCAGCAGGCTACGGGCTCGGCAGGGGGCGCTGGGCTGCGGGAAGGGGGCGGGGGCTCGGCGGGGGGGCGCGGTGCAGCAGGCTGTGGGCTCGGCAGGGGGCGCTGGGCTGCGGGACGGGGGCGGGGGCAAGGCGGGGGGCGCGGTGCAGCAGGCTACGGGCTCGGCAGGGGGCGCTAGGCTGCGGGAAGCAGGGCGGGGGGGCTCGGCGGGGGGCGCGGTGCAGCAGGCTGTGGGCTCGGCAGGGGGCGCTGGGCTGCGGGAAGCGGGGCGGGTGGGTTGGCGGGGGGCACGGTGCAGCAGGCTGTGGGCTCGGCAGGGGGTGCTGGGCTGCGGGAAGGGGGCGGGGGCTTGGCGGGGGGCGCTCGGCCGCGGGACGCAGGGCGGGGGCTTGGCGGGGGGTGCGGGGCAGCAGGCGGTGGGCTCGGCAGGGGGCGCTGGGCTGCGGGAAGCAGGGCGGGGGCTCGGCGGGGGGCGCTAGGCCGCGGGAAGCAGGGCGGGGGGGCACGGTGCAGCAGGCTGTGGGCTCGGCAGGGGGCGCTGGGCTGCGGGAAGCACGGCGGGGGGGCTCGGCGGGGGGCAGGGTGCAGCAGGCTGTGGGCTCGGCAGGGGGCGCTAGGCCGCGGGAAGCAGGGCGGGGGCTCGGCGGGGGGCGCGGTGCAGCAGGCTGTGGGCTCGGCAGGGGGCGCTAGGCCGCGGGAAGGGGGCGGGGGCTCGGCGGGGGGCGCGGTGCAGCAGGCTGTGGGCTCGGCAGGGGGCGCTAGGCCGCGGGAAGGGGGCCGGGGCTCGGCGGGGGGCGCGGTGCAGCAGGCTGTGGGGGCAGCAGGGGGCGCTAGGCTGCGGGAAGCGGGGCGGGGGGGCTCAGCAGGGGGCGCGATGCAGCAGGCTACGGCCTCGGCACGGGGCGCTAGGCTGTGGGAAGCAGGGCGGGGGCTCGGCGGGGGGCGCGGTGCAGCAGGCTGTGGGCTCGGCAGGGGGCGCTAGGCCGCGTGAAGCGGGGCGGGGGGGCTCGGCGGGGGGCTCGGTGCAGCAGGCTGTGGGCTCGGCAGGGGGCGCTAGGCCGCGGGAAGGGGGCGGGGGCTCGGCGGGGGGCGCGGTGCAGCAGGCTGTGGGCTCGGCAGGGGGCGCTGGGCTGCGGGAAGCAGGGCGGGGGCTCGGCGGGGGGGCACGGTGCAGCAGGCTGTGGGCTCGGCAGGGGGCGCTGGGCTGCGGGAAGCAGGCCGGGGGGGCTCGGCGGGGGGCATGGTGCAGCAGGCTGTGGGCTCGGCAGGGGGCGCTAGGCCGCGGGAAGGGGGCGGGGGCTCGGCGGGGGGCGCGGTGCAGCAGGCTGTGGGCTCGGCAGGGGGTGCTAGGCCGCGTGAAGCAGGGCGGGGGCTCGGCGGGGGGCGCGGTGCAGCAGGCTGTGGGGGCAGCAGGGGGCGCTAGGCTGCGGGAAGCGGGGCGGGGGGGCTCAGCAGGGGGCGCGATGCAGCAGGCTACGGCCTCGGCAGGGGGCGCTAGGCTGTGGGAAGCAGGGCGGGGGCTCGGCGGGGGGCGCGGTGCAGCAGGCTGTGGGGGCAGCAGGGGGCGCTAGGCTGCGGGAAGCGGGGCGGGGGGGCTCAGCAGGGGGCGCGGTGCAGCAGGCTACGGCCTCGGCACGGGGCGCTAGGCCGCGTGAAGCAGGGCGGGGGCTCGGCGGGGGGCGCGGTGCAGCAGGCTGTGGGGGCAGCAGGGGGCGCTAGGCTGCGGGAAGCGGGGCGGGGGGGCTCAGCAGGGGGCGCGATGCAGCAGGCTACGGCCTCGGCAGGGGGCGCTAGGCTGAGGGAAGCAGGGCGGGGGCTCGGCGGGGGGCGCGGTGCAGCAGGCTGTGGGCTCGGCAGGGGGCGCTAGGCCGCGGGAAGGGGGCAGGGGCTCGGCGGGGGGCGCGGTGCAGCAGGCTACGGCCTCGGCACGGGGCGCTAGGCCGCGTGAAGCAGGGCGGGGGCTCGGCGGGGGGCGCGGTGCAGCAGGCTGTGGGCTCGGCAGGGGGCGCTGGGCTGCGGGAAGGGGGCGGGGGCTCGGCGGGGGGAGCGGTGCAGCAGGCTGTGGGCTCAGCAGGGGGCGCTGGGCTGCGGCAAAGGGCAGGGGGCTCGGCGGGGGGCGCGGTGCAGCAGGCTGTGGGCTCAGCAGGGGGCGCTGGGCTGCGGGACGGGGGCGGGGGCTCGGCGGGGGGGGCGGTGCAGCAGGCTGTGGGCGGGGCAGGGGGCGCTAGGCCGCGGGAAGCGGGGCGGGGGCTCGGCAGGGGGCGCTGGGCTGCGGGAAGGGGGCGGGGGCTCGGCGGGGGGCGCGGTGCAGCAGGCTGTGGGCTCAGCAGGGGGCGCTGGGCTGCGGGAAAGGGGCGGGGGCTCGGCGGGGGGCGCGGTGCAGCAGGCTGTGGGCTCAGCAGGGGGCGCTAGGCTGCGGGAAGCGGGGCGGGGGGGCTCGGCGGGGGGCACGGTGCAGCAGCCTGTGGCCTCGGCAGGGGGCGCTAGACCGCGGGAAGGGGGCGGGGGCTCGGCGGGGGGGGGGGTGCAGCAGGCTGTGGGGGCCGCAGGGGGCGCGCGGCTGGGGGAAGCGGGGCGGGGGCTCGGCGGGGGGCGCGGTGCAGCAGGCTGTGGGGGCAGCAGGGGGCGCTAGGCTGAGGGAAGGGGGCAGGGGCTCGGCGGGGGGCGCGTAGCAGCAGGCTGTGGGGGCAGCAGGGGGCGCTAGGCGGTGGGAAGCGGGGCGGGGGCTCGGCGGGGGGCGCGGTGCAGCAGGCTGTGGGCTCGGCAGGGGGCGCTAGACCGCGGGAAGGTGGCGGGGGCTCGGCGGGGGGCGCGGTGCAGCAGGCTGTGGGCTCGGCAGGGGGCGCTAGACCGCGGGAAGCAGGGCGGGGGCTCGGCAGGGGGCGCTAGACCGCGGGTAGGGGGCAGGGGCTCGGCGGGGGGCGCGGTGCAGCAGGCTGTGGGGGCAGCAGGGGGCGCTAGGCTGTGGGAAGCGGGGCGGGGGCTCGGCGGGGGGCGCTAGACCGCGGGAAGGGGGCGGGGGCTCGGCGGGGGGTGCGGTGCAGCAGGCTGTGGGCTCGGCAGGGGGCGCTAGGCCGCGGGAAGCAGGGCGGGGGCTCGGCGGGGGGCGCGGTGCAGCAGGCTGTGGGCTCGGCAGGGGGCGCTAGGCCGCGGGAAGCAGGGCGGGGGCTCGGCGGGGGGCGCGGTGCAGCAGGCTGTGGGGGCAGCAGGGGGCGCTAGGCTGCGGGAAGCGGGGCGGGGGCTCGGCGGGGGGCGCTAGACCGCGGGAAGGGGGCGGGGGCTCGGCGGGGGGTGCGGTGCAGCAGGCTGTGGGCTCGGCAGGGGGCGCTAGGCCGCGGGAAGCAGGGCGGGGGCTCGGCGGGGGGCGCGGTGCAGCAGGCTGTGGGCTCGGCGGGGGGCGCTAGGCCGCGTGAAGCAGGGCGGGGGCTCGGCGGGGGGCGCGGTGCAGCAGGCTGTGGGCTCGGCAGGGGGCGCTAGGCCGCGTGAAGCAGGGCGGGGGCTCGGCGGGGGGCGCGGTGCAGCAGGCTGTGGGCTCGGCAGGGGGCGCTAGGCCGCGTGAAGCAGGGCGGGGGCTCGGCGGGGGGCGCGGTGCAGCAGGCTGTGGGCTCGGCAGGGGGCGCTAGACCGCGGGAAGCAGGGGGGGGGCTCGGCAGGGGGCGCTAGGCCGCGGGAAGCAGGGCGGGGGCTCGGCAGGGGGCGCGGTGCAGCAGGCTGTGGGCTCGGCAGGGGGCGCTAGACCGCGGGAAGCAGGGCGGGGGCTCGGCAGGGGGCGCTGGGCTGCGGGAAGGGGGCGGGGGCTCGGCGGGGGGCGCGGTGCAGCAGGCTGTGGGCGCAGCAGGGGGCGCTAGGCTGCGGGAAGCGGGGCGGGGGCTCGGCGGGGGGCGCGGTGCAGCAGGCTGTGGGCTCGGCAGGGGGCGCTAGGCCGCGGGAAGCAGGGCGGGGGCTCGGCGGGGGCCCCGGTGCAGCAGGCTGTGGGCTCAGCAGGGGGCGCTAGGCCGCGGGAAGGGGGCGGGGGCTCGGCGGGGGGCGCGGTGCAGCAGGCTATGGGCTCAGCAGGGGGCGCTGGGCCGCGGGAAGCGGGGCGGGGGCTCGGCGGGGGGCACGGTGCAGCAGGCTGTGGGCTCAGCAGGGGGCGCTAGGCCGCGGGAAGGGGGCGGGGGCTCGGCGGGGGGCGCGGTGCAGCAGGCTATGGGCTCGGCAGGGGGCGCTGGGCCGCGGGCAGCGGGGCGGGGGCTCGGCGGGGGGCCCGGTGCAGCAGGCTGTGGGGGCAGCGGGGGGCGCTAGGCCGCGGGAAGGGGGCGGGGGCTCGGCGGGGGGCGCGGTGCAGCAGGCTGTGGGGGCAGCAGGGGGCGCTAGGCTGCGGGAAGGGGGCGGGGGCTCGGCGGGGGGCGCGGTGCAGCAGGCTGTGGGCTCGGCAGGGGGCGCTAGGCTGCGGGAAGCAGGGCGGGGGCTCGGCGGGGGGCGCGGTGCAGCAGGCTGTGGGCTCGGCAGGGGGCGCTAGGCCGCGGGAAGCAGGGCGGGGGCTCGGCGGGGGGCGCGGTGCAGCAGGCTGTGGGGGCAGCAGGGGGCGCTAGGCCGCGGGAAGGGGGCGGGGGCTCGGCGGGGGGCGCGGTGCAGCAGGCTGTGGGCTCACTCTCCCCACAGTCGGAGCTGGCCCCCGTGGCAATGCCGGAGAGAGCCGAGCTCCCCAGGCAGCGGAGGGCCAGGCCGGGCTGTGCTGGCGGGCAGGCTGCAGGCCCGAGCTGGTGCTGCAGGGCGTGGGGTGCCAGGCCGTGCCCCCCGCGGCATGTTGCGGTTCTGCTCTGGGGCGCGGGAGCCTGGTGGGTTTTGTGCTGCGTCCTCCCCCCTCCGCTGGGCGCGCGGCTCGCGGGGCTGGGGCTGGTGCTGGCCAGAGGAGGGCTCTGGCCCCTGCTCTCCTGGCTCTCTGGCTGCGCCGCTGCCTGGGGTCTGTGCCCAGCTCCCACCCCAGCCGCGACTCTGCGCGTGTCCCTGGGGGAGGGCTCGGCGCCTGAGGGTGCTTTGGGCAGGGAGCTGGCGCCGTCCTCGCTGCTCTGGGGCTCTGCCTGAGCTGCTGGCCTGGTGTCCTGGGCCTGGGGGGGTGTCGCGCTCTCGTGGGGGGCTTCTCTAGTGCTGCTGGTCTGGGGGGTCGGCAGGAGATGGGGCCCGGCTCCGCTCGTGATGTGAGCGCTGCAGCTTCTGGCCGCCCGGGAGGGAGAGGAGTGTCTGCAGCGCTGCCACGGGGGGGTATCCTGTCCCCAGCACGCCCCCTCCCCTGCTCCACGCGCCTGGCTCCGGGCTCCGGGCTCCGGGGGCTCTGCGCGGTGGCCACACGGCTGCCCGAGTGCCGCCAGCCCGTGCGCCTCATGGAACTGGACCGGAGCCGGAACCGGAGCCAGGCTGAGGATGGAATCCGTGCCCTGGGCCTTCAGGCCAGCCCCCCCTCCCCCATCGTGCCAGCCCCACTGGCTGCAGAGGGGAAAGGACTGTGTCCCATGTTGCCCATTCTCTCTGGCGTGGGGCGTGGGGCATGGACCCCCGGCTCTCCCGGCCCCATGCTCTGAGCCGCAGTGTGCTCGGCGGGGGCCTGTCCCGTGACGCACGGCCCTGCTGCGCTGGCAGCGCCCTCACATACCACCCGGCAGCGTCGTGTGTTTGGCTGCGGCATGCGGCGCTTGGCTGGCTGGGGAGCCACCCGCTGCCTTTTCCTGCCAAGCGCAGCTTGGAGCAGCCCCTTGGGCAGCGGCTTTGCTGCAGAGGCCAGGCCCAGCGCACTGGGCTGAGCCCCGAGCCCAGACTCTGGAGCCAGAGCACGGCTGCCCGGGAGTCAGGATTCCCCGTCACCAGCTGGGCTGCCCCAAGTGTAGCCATGCTGGGACCCGGGGCCCCCGTGGCTGGGCCCACCCCTGGGTGGCACATCTCAGCACTGGGGGGCGACAGCCCTGTATAAACAGCCCCGGATCCGGATTGCCCCGCCCCGGTCGGTGGGATCCGCGCCCCGGTCGGTGGGATCCGCGCCCCGGCACTAACGCTGGGATTGCTGCACCCCGGTTGGTGGGATCCGCGCCCCGGTCGGTGGGATCCACACTCCGGTCGGTGGGATCCGTGCCCCGGTGCTAGTGCCGGGATTGCCCCGCCCCGGTCGGTGGGATCCGCGCCCCGGTCGCTGGGATTGCCCCGCCCCGGTCGGTGGGATCCGCGCTCCCGTCGGTGGGATCCGCGCCCCGGCGCTAGCGCTGCGATTGCCCCGCCCCGGTCGGTGGGATCCGCGCCCCGGTCGGTGGGATCCGCACCCCGGCGCTAGCGCTGGGATTGCCCCGCCCCGGTTGGTGGGATCCACGCCCCGGCGCTAGCGCTGGGATTGCCCCGCCCCGGTCGGTGGGATCCGCGCCCCGGCGCTAGCGCTGGGATTGCTGCATCCCGGTCGGTGGGATCCGCGCCCCGGTGCTAGCGCTGGGATTGCTGCACCCCGGTCGGTGGGATCCGTGCCCCGGTCGGTGGGATCCGCACCCCGGCGCTAGCGCTGGGATTGCCCCGCCCCGGTCGGTGGGATCCGCGCCCCGGCGCTAGCGCTGGGATTGCTGCATCCCGGTCGGTGGGATCCGCGCCCCGGCGCTAGCGCTGGGATTGCTGCATCCCGGTTGGTGGGATCCGCGCCCCGGCGCTAGCGCTGGGATTGCCCCGCCCCGGTTGGTGGGATCCGCGCTCCTGTCGGTGGGATCCGCGCCCCGGCGCTAGCGCTGGGATTGCCCCGCCCCGGTTGGTGGGATCCGCGCCCCGGTTGGTGGGATCCGCGCCCCGGCGCTAGCGCTGGGATTGCCCCGCCCCGGTGGGCGGTTTCCCAGCCCTGCTGTGTATTGCACTGGCCT
This sequence comes from Mauremys mutica, assembly GCF_020497125.1. NCBI lineage: Eukaryota > Metazoa > Chordata > Testudines > Geoemydidae > Mauremys > Mauremys mutica. Next base: position 298,053,429 of record NC_059073.1, read on the forward strand.
GGGCTGCTAGTGAGGGCACATGGCAGATCCTGGCTTTGCCTGACAGGCTAGGCAATCGCCATTCTCCTTGGGGGTGGGGGTGTCCCCAGTTTGGGGCCTGCCCCCCCCCCCATCGAGCTGGGAGGGCCCAGACACCTGGGCCTTTCTCTGCAGCGCTGGCTGGTCCTGGGGCAGGCTGAGAGAGGCTCCGGGCTCTGCTGCAGGGGCAGGGGGAGCTGGCCCTGGGCCCTGGTCCTGCAGTCTGAGCGTGCACACAACGTGCCCGACCGGGATTCCTCCCCCAGGGTGGCCCGCGGGTCGGATCAGTGGCTGAGTGGGCACGCGACGGGCACGCCCACCCACGCCCCGGCCCTGCACTCAGCAGCCCCCTGCAGGGAGCCCGGCTCACAGATCCCCAGGGACGGGCAGGGCGTGAGCCTGTCCCTGCGCTGGGTGCACGTGGCGCCGGCTCCGGGACCAATCTGCCCGTAGGCCGGGGCCGCGGGGGCTGTCAGGTGGGCAAAGCTGCCATCTGCTGGCCAAAGGCTGCAAGTGCTGCCATGGCTGCCGGTCCTGTGGGCCGGGCAGAGGGCTCGGGGCAGGGCAGCCAGTCCGGGCACTAGCCAGTCACGCCCTAAGCAACGTGCCTCACCTCCATGGAACCCACCAGCCCCACTGCCCCCAGAGCCGGGAGAGCCCCGGAGTCCTGGCTCCCAGGCCCCTGCTCTCACCACCAGCCCCCACTGCCCCCAGAGCTGGGACAGAACCCAGGAGTCCTGGCTCCCAGCCCCCTGCTCTCACCACCAGCCCTCACTGCCCCCACAGCTGGGACAGAACCCAGGAGTCCTGGCTCCCAGCCCCCTGCTCTCACCACCAGCCCCCACTGCCCCCAGAGCCGGGAGAGCCCCGGAGTCCTGGCTCCCAGGCCCCTGCTCTCACCACCAGCCCCCACTGCCCCCAGAGCCGGGAGAGCCCAGGAGTCCTGGCTCCCAGCCCCCTGCTCTCACCACCAGCCCCCACTGCCCCCAGAGCCGGGAGAGCCCAGGAGTCCTGGCTCCCAGGCCCCTGCTCTCACCACCAGCCCCCACTGCCCCCAGAGCCGGGAGAGCCCAGGAGTCCTGGCTCCCAGCCCCCTGCTCTCACCACCAGCCCCACTGCCCCCAGAGCCGGGAGACCTGGCTCCCAGCCCCCTGCTCTAACCACCAGCCCCCAGAGCTGGGAGAGCCCAGGAGTCCTGGCTCCCAGCCCCCTGCTCTCACCACCAGCCCCCACTCCTCTCCCAGAGCCGGGAGAGCCCAGGAGTCCTGGCTCCCAGCCCCCTGCTCTAACCACCAGATCCCACTGCCCCCAGAGCCGGGAGAGCCCAGGCTCCCAGCCCCCTGCTCTAACCACAAGCCCCCACTGCCCCCAGAGCCGGGAGAGCCCTGGCTCCCAGCCCCCTGCTCTAACCCACCAGCCTCCACTGCCCCCCAGAGCTGGGACAGAACCCAGGAGTCCTGGCTCCCAGCCCCCTGCTCTCACCACCAGCCCCCACTGCCCCCAGAGCCGGGAGAGCCCCGGAGTCCTGGCTCCCAGGCCCCTGCTCTCACCACCAGCCCCCACTGCCCCCAGAGCTGGGACAGAACCCAGGAGTCCTGGCTCCCAGCCCCCTGCTCTCACCACCAGCCCTCACTGCCCCCACAGCTGGGACAGAACCCAGGAGTCCTGGCTCCCAGCCCCCTGCTCTCACCACCAGCCCCCACTGCCCCCAGAGCCGGGAGAGCCCCGGAGTCCTGGCTCCCAGGCCCCTGCTCTCACCACCAGCCCCCACTGCCCCCAGAGCCGGGAGAGCCCAGGAGTCCTGGCTCCCAGCCCCCTGCTCTCACCACCAGCCCCCACTGCCCCCAGAGCCGGGAGAGCCCAGGAGTCCTGGCTCCCAGCCCCCTGCTCTCACCACCAGCCCCCACTGTCCCCAGAGCCGGGAGAGCCCAGGAGTCCTGGCTCCCAGCCCCCTGCTCTCACCACCAGCCCCACTGCCCCCAGAGCCGGGAGACCTGGCTCCCAGCCCCCTGCTCTAACCACCAGCCCCCAGAGCTGGGAGAGCCCAGGAGTCCTGGCTCCCAGCCCCCTGCTCTCACCACCAGCCCCCACTCCTCTCCCAGAGCCGGGAGAGCCCAGGAGTCCTGGCTCCCAGCCCCCTGCTCTAACCACCCGTTCCCACTGCCCCCTGATCCGGGTGAGCCCAGGCTCCCAGCCCCCTGCTCTAACCACAAGCCCCCACTGCCCCCAGAGCCGGGAGAGCCCTGGCTCCCAGCCCCCTGCTCTAACCCACCAGCCTCCACTGCCCCCCAGAGCTGGGACAGAACCCAGGAGTCCTGGCTCCCAGCCCCCTGCTCTCACCACCAGCCCCCACTGCCCCCAGAGCCGGGAGAGCCCCGGAGTCCTGGCTCCCAGCCCCCAGAGCTGGGAGAGCCCAGGAGTCCTGGCTCCCAGCCCCCTGCTCTCACCACCAGCCCCCACTGCCCCCAGAGCTGGGACAGAACCCAGGAGTCCTGGCTCCCAGCCCCCTGCTCTAACCCACCAGCCCCCACTGCCCCCAGAGCTGGGACAGAACCCAGGAGTCCTGCTCCCAGCCCCCTGCTCTCACCACCAGCCCCCACTGCCCCCAGAGCCGGGAGAGCCCCGGAGTCCTGGCTCCCAGCCCCCAGAGCTGGGAGAGCCCAGGAGTCCTGGCTCCCAGCCCCCTGCTCTCACCACCAGCCCCCACTGCCCCCAGAGCTGGGACAGAACCCAGGAGTCCTGCTCCCAGCCCCCTGCTCTCACCACCAGCCCCCACTGCCCCCAGAGCTGGGACAGAACCCAGGAGTCCTGCTCCCAGCCCCCTGCTCTCACCACCAGCCCCCACTGCCCCCAGAGCTGGGACAGAACCCAGGAGTCCTGGCTCCCAGCCCTTCCTCTCCCCTGTTTGTAACCTCTGGGCCCTATGAAGTCTCCCCGTCGCTGTGCAGTGGGGAGGTGTCTGGTGGTGAGAGTGGTGGAGGGTGCCGTGCTCCAGAGCGGGGAGTGGGGGAGGATGCAGGGGCACACGGGGGGCAGCGAGGGTCTCTGGGGGGTGCAGGGCACAGGGAGGGGCTGTGGGGCAGCTGGCAAGCCTGCGGAGTGCTCCCCGTCGCTCAGTCTGTCGTCTGGGGCCAGGTACTCGGGCCAGCCCCTCTTCCGCTCTGGCTTTGGGCAGTGGCTGGCGCAGCAGGGTCCTGCTCTGGGCTTGCTAATAGAAACAGTGACCCGTACCGGCCGGGCGCGGGTGCCAGGCGAGGCTGGGGGCAGTGGGGGGAGCAGTTCCCTGCGTGGCAGGGCAGCATTGGGAGTTCTGGGCAAGTCTCCCCTGCCTGCCCTCTGTGCCCCAAGCAGCCTTGGAGGGGGTGGCTGAGCCCCGGGGGTGGAGAGCAGCGTCTCCTCCAGTTTTCTGGGCGGGAGGGGGTGGACGGACACACCCGGTCATGGCCGCCCAGGAACCGCTCTGACTGAAGTCAGGCAGGACTCCGGGGCAGCCTCACTCCCCCCAGGGCAAGAAGCCTTCTCGGCTTCGGCGCTTCCTGGGTCCAACCTCAGAGAGCTCAGTCCCCCTGGACGGGACCCCTGGGGAGCCTCGTGCCCCCCCCAAGGGCCCTGCCCCCCACTCTGCAGCCAGCAGGGACTCCCAGCCAGCCTGTGACACAGACGGGTTCTTAGTCATCAGGAGCCCAGCGCAGAGCAGAGCTTGTTAGCACAGGAAACCGGCAGTTACAGCCAAGTCCATCCTGGGGGGATCCAGAGCCCTGGGCTCCCCCCCACCCCAAGTCCCAACCAGGAGACTGACCAGCTTCCAGCAGCCCACCCTCAGTCACGCCCAGGTGCTCTCCTCCTTCCTTTGTGTCTTTCCTGGGCCACAGGTCCCCTGGCCTCCACCTCTCGCTTGGTTCTCCAACACCCCCTGCTGATTCTTCCAGAGGATGGGCCTCGGGACCCAAGGCGCCCAGTGTCACGGAGTGTGGGGGAGTCCGGGCCCGGCACCCCCGGCTCCCTGCGATTCCCCAGGACTCAGCCAGCAAAGCAGAAGGTTTATCTCGTAGAATCTCAGGGTTGGAAGGGATCTGAGGAGGTATCTAGTCCAACCCCCTGCTCAAAGGGGGACCCATCCCCAGGCCCCCTCAGGGACTGAACTCACACCCCTGGGTGTAGCTCGAACCCCGGAGCCATCCCTCCCCCGACAGGAGGTGACAGGAACACAGTCCAAGACGGGTCTTGCAGGTCAGTCAAGGGGACAGGGACGCCAGAGCCCTGTCTGGCTCCCCTCCATTTCCCCAGCCAGCCCCAAACTGAAACTCTCCAGCTCCTCCCCAGGCCTTTGTCTCTTTCCCCGGCACGAGGCCACCTGATCTCTTTGTTCTCCAGCACCTTCAGTTGGCACCTTGCAGGGGAGGGGCCCAGGCCATCAGTTACCAGCAGACAGGGTGTCGCCATTCTCTGTGCAGACACCATCACCCCTGCCCTCTAGGGCTCTGCAGCAATCACACCCCCTGATCCCACCACCTAGAGACTTAAGAACTGCATAGGGGAAACTGAGGCACCCACACAGTATTCAGAAAGCAGCAGAGAGTCCTGTGGCACCTTAGAGACTAACAGACGTTTTGGAGCAGGAGCTTTCGTGGGTGCATGCGACGCAGTGGGGATTCACCCACGAAAGCTCCTGCTCCCAAACGGCTGTTAGTCTCTAAGGTGCCACAGGACTCTGTGCTGCTTTTACAGATCCAGACTGACACGGCTCCCCCGCTGATACCTGACAGTATTCAGAGGAAACATTAAGACCATTCCCACTTCGTGTCACATGCCCAGGGCCCCTGGGAATGGAGGGACAGATGCAGCCAGGGCTCCTGGGGACAGACGGATGCACACAGGGCCCCTGAGGATGGACAGACGGATGCACACAGGGCCCCTGGGGTGGCTCAGCCCCGTTCCCATGATCTTCGCTTCTGGCTGTAGCCGTAGTTAGGCATAAAATCTGAGCACTAGGCTCCTGGTGCCACACGGCTCCCTCTGGCCAGGAGGCCCCCTGCCAGCCATGTGGCCCCCGTCCCGCTAGGCAGGGTCCCCTCCGGCCAGACGCAGCCCCGCCCACCACTGCATGGCTGTGGTTGTGACCCCGGCTTGAGGCCTGGGGTCAGTGCTGTGGGACCATGGGAGCCCAGGGCTGGGGCAGACAGATCAGCGGGTGGGGGGCTCCCTTCCCCATTATCTGGGCCTGGGCCAGCCGCAGGGGGGAGGCCATGGCCGTGAGGCTCCTGCTGGCCAGTGTGGGCACACGGCTCAGCCGTCCTGCCAGAGGTGGGAGAGCCGCGAGTGCCCAGGGGTGCCCTGCAGGCAGAAGGACCCAGCCAGGCTGCCGTGCCATGGCAGGAGGGCCCATCTCCCCAGCTGCCCACACTCACTGGCCTCCGCTGGGGGTGGGGGGAAGCTGGCGCCACCTGAGAGTGTGGAGGGCTCGGTGGGGGGCTGGGCCGGCCTGAGGCCAGCACTGCTGTGTGTGCCCCCCAGGGACGCCCCCAGGCTCAGAGGGGATCAGAGCAGATTCTTCTTCGAGTGATTGCTCCAATGCATTCCAGTTAGGTGTGCGCGCCGCGCGTGCACGGCTCTTCGGAAGATTTTTACCCTAGCAACTCCGGCGGGCCGGCTGGGCGCCCCCTGGAGTGGCGCCGCTATAGCGCTGAATATATACCCCAGCCGGCCCGTCCGCTCCTCAGTTCCTTCTTCCCGCCCGTGACGGCAGTCGGAACTGTGGAGTGCTCAGTAGTCCTCCACACCCCTAGCTCTCTCTACTGGTTTTGTATATAGTTTTTTACTGTTAGTATAGTTAGTTTTAATAGTTAGTTAGTTTAGATAAGGATAGGGGGAGTATTTTCTCCCTCCCCCTCCCCGGTGCGGGCTCATGCCCAAGGCACCGGGCTTTAAGCCCTGTTCAACGTGCCAGAGGCCTATGCCAGTGGGTGACCCTCACGGCTCCTGCCTCCGTTGCCTGGGCGAGGCACACCGTACAGATAAGTGTGCCATTTGTTCGGCTTTTAAGCCGCGGACGCGTAAGGACAGAGACAGTCACCTCAAGCAGCTCCTTATGGAGGCGTCCCTCCAGCCCCCGGCACCGTCAGCGCCGGCACCAAGGGCTTCTTCGGTGCAGAGTGCACCCGCGGCACCGACCGGCGCCGGCACCGTGGCCACGGTACCTAAACCGCCGCCGAAGACGACCCGGCACCGCTCGCTCTCGCCTGCACGCAAGCAGAGACTGGCGAAGGCTGTGGCGAAGGCACGCACAGAGTCCACTACGAGAGTGGCTGCGGCAGTGCGTAAAACGGGCCCTGAGCCCTCGACTCCGGCTCCGCAAGCGCCGTCGAGTCCGGCACCGCCACGCTCCCCGGCACCGACCGAGGTGGAGCCAAGGCTGCCTTCAACGCCGGAGACATTCTCCTCGGCCAGAGACCTCATCAGGCTCATAGAGGCTCCGAGCCTCCGGCCCCCGGCACCGCCGGTGCGGGCTGTTGTCTCTCTCGGCAAGCCAGCCAGGATGACTAGACCGCCCTCAGTTGACGAGGGGCGCGGAAGACGGTCGAGGTCCCGGTCCCGGTCCCGGTCCCGGCGCAGGTCCCCGTCCCGCCGCTCGGAGTCTCGTCGCCGCTCCTCCTCGCGGCACCGAGCACCATCCCGACGCCGGTCTGAGTCCCGGTACCGTTCTCGATCTCGGTACCGGTCGCACTCCCGGCACCGATCCAGGTCACCGTACCGTCGGTACCGTCGGAGGTCATCTCGGCACCGCGACTCCCGGAGTCACTCCCGGCACCGCGGATCCCGGTCCCGGTCGAGCTCCCGGCGCCGGTCGAGCTCCCGGCACCGTCGGAGTCCACGCTCACGGTCACCGTCCCGTCGGCGCTCGGCGTATCGACCCTCGGTGCCGTCGGTGCATGGCCTCCCGCCGTCAGCGGTTCAGTCCGTCGGCACTACAGCACCGCCTTGGCCATCCCGCACGGCTTCCGTAGCCTCCGGTGCCGATGATACTACCCACCGGTGGCCTACCCCACAAGGACTTCCACATGAGCAGTGGGGCTACTGGGTCCCGTGGGGACAGCATGAAGGTCAAGGTATCCCGTTTCCCAGGAGGGATGTGACCACCAGCACCAGGGTCCCTGAAGCGACTATTAGTCGGCCACCTCCCTCTCCTCCGCACGAGCCATCTGCTCACCCGGTCCGCCAATCGCCCACGCTTCACGGTTCGGAGGAGGCCCACCCACCGGACGTAGAGCCGGAGCCGGTTCTGCAGGGTGCATCTTCGTCATCCTCGCCGGACGAGGCGGTGGCAGGGGCTGCGACCAGCGAACCCCCGCCCATTGACCTCCGGGCCTTCCAAGACCTGCTTCGCAGGGTGGCGGCATCCATGAATCTTCCCGTAAAGGAGGTCCAGGAGGATGAGGACCCAATCACCAACGTGGTGGGTGCGGATGCGCCCGTCCGTGTGGCGTTGCCCTTCGTCCGGACCATTCAAAAGAACGCTACTACGCTATGGCAGACTCCCGCTTCTATTCCTCCCACAGCACGCGGGGTCGAGCGGAAGTACTCAGCCCCACCATCAGGCTATGAGTACCTTTACTCTCACCCAACCCCGGACTCCCTCGTGGTCCAATCTGTTAACGACCGGGAGAGGCGCGCCAACCTGCCGCTGCGCCTAAATCCAAGGAAGCCAAGCGCATGGACTTGCTCTCGGCCGTAAGATTTACTCCGCCGGGGGTTTGCAGCTGAGGATCGCAAACATCATGGTCCTCCTCGCCAGGTACGTCTTTGACATTCTGACGTCCCTGGCGAAGTTCTCGGAGCTCCTGCCTTCCACATCACGCCAGGAGTTCTCCGCCTTGCTGGACGAGGGGAAGAAGTCCTCTCGGTCATCTATTACGGCCGCCCTCGACGCCGCGGACTCCGGGGCTCGGACCTTGGCATCCGGCGTGACAATGAGGCGCATCTCCTGGCTGCAGTCCTCCACCCTGCCGCCGGAGGTGCAACATACACTCCAGGACCTCCCCTTCGACACCCAGGGTCTGTTTTCCGAAAAGACGGATGCTCGGATCCAGACCCTGAAGGACGGGCGTGTTGCCATCCGCACGCTCGGAATGCACACGCCGGCGACGCAGCGCAGGCCCTTCCGGCCGCAGCCCTCCCGCTATCAACAGCGTTATCGCCCCTACACTAGCAGACGTCCGACCCAAAATCGCCGTCGTCCGTCCGGCAACCGCCGCAACCAGGGCCAGGCCGCTTCCAAGACCCCGCAGGGGGCTAAGCAGGCCTTTTGATGGGACGATCGAGGACGGCCCATCACTCTCCCTACCGGATCCTTCCCCTTTATTTTACAACCGCCTTTCCCATTTCTTTTCGGCGTGGTCCCGCTTAACATCGGACAACTGGGTACTTCAAACAGTCCAGTCGGGATACCGCCTTCAATTTGTTTCGCCCCCGCCTTCCCACCCACCCTCCCTGTCCCTCTTCAGGGACCCCTCTCACGAGCAAGTCCTCTTGCAAGAGGTTCGGACTCTGTTGAGCGTGGGTGCCATAGAAGCAGTGCCTCAGGACAGGCGGGGCAGGGGATTCTACTCACGTTATTTTCTCATCCCCAAGGCGAAAGGCGGGCTACGTCCTATCCTGGACCTTCGCGAGCTGAACAAATATCTGCTCAAGCCCAAGTTTCGTATGGTCACCCTGGGGACCATTATTCCTTCCCTGGATCCGGGAGACTGGTTTGCCGCCCTCGACATGAAGGACGCCTACTTCCATGTCGCGATCTATCCTCCTCATCGGCGTTACCTTCGGTTTGTGGTCAACAACGCCCACTACCAGTTCGCCGTGTTGCCATTCGGACTCTCCACGGCACCGAGGGTATTCACAAAATGCATGGCAGTCGTAGCAGCAGCCCTCCGCCGTCGTCAGATGCACGTCTACCCGTATCTCGACGACTGGCTGGTCCGAGCTCAGTCCCGTCAGCTCGTGATAGAACAGATGGCAGAAATTCTGTCTCTCTTTCAGCGGCTTGGTCTTCTCATCAACACCGAGAAGTCCACTTTGCTCCCAACGCAGCGGCTGGAGTTCATCGGAGCGGTTCTCGACTCCACGGTTGGCAGGGCCTCTCTTCCCCGCGCCCGGCACCAGACAATGACCTCCATAATCCGGAATCTCGTCGCCTTCCCGACCACAACCGTGCGCTCCTGCCTACGCCTTCTGGGTCACATGGCCTCCTGCACGTATGTCACCGCATATGCGCGACTCCATCTTCGCCCCTTCCAGTCCTGGCTCGCGACGGTGTACCGGCCTCATCGAGACCCCATCGACATGGTGGTCACGGTCAACAGGAAGGCCCTCGACTCCCTCCGCTGGTGGCTCACCCCGGAGGTCGTGTGTGCGGGGGTCCCGTTCCATCCTCCTCGCCCATCCGTTACGCTGACGACGGATGCCTCAGCGCTCGGTTGGGGGGCCCACCTGGGCGAGCTTCACACCCAAGGCCTTTGGTCGCCCCAGGAACTCGCGCTACACATCAATGTCCGCGAGCTCCGTGCCATCCGCCTCGCCTGCCGGACCTTCTGCTCCGACCTACAACGCCGTTGTGTAACAGTACTCACGGACAACACCGCTGCGATGTACTATGTGAACAAGCAGGGCGGAGCCCGCTCTTCTCCCCTCTGCGAGGAAGCGATCCTCCTGTGGGACTTCTGCGTGACCCACTCCATTCACCTAGAAGCGTCTTTTCTTCCGGGAGTGCAGAACACGCTGGCCGACCATCTCAGCAGGTCGTTTCTCTCCCACGAGTGGTCCCTTCGTCCCGACGTTGCACATGCGATTTTCCAGAGGTGGGGGTTTCCCCGGGTCGACCTCTTCGCCTCCAAGGCGAACAGGAAGTGTCTCCAGTTTTGCTCGTTCCGAGGTCACTCGCCGGGCTCTCTGTCGGACGCGTTCCTGTATCCCTGGCAGACTCACCTCCTCTATGCCTTCCCTCCCTTTCCTCTCGTGCACAGAGTGCTCCAGAAGCTGAGGAGGGATCGAGCCACCGTTATACTCGTGGCTCCGGCCTGGCCGAGACAGCATTGGTACACCCTGCTGCTCGAGCTCTCCGTTCGGGATCCCATCTCCCTCCCGTTATGGCCGGACCTCATCACGCAGGACTTCGGCAGACTCCACCATCCGAACCTGCAGTCCCTCCATCTTACAGCCTGGTACCTGCGTGGTTGACCCACGCAGAAAGGGACTGTTCGGCGGCCGTGCAGCAAGTCCTGCTTGAGAGCAGAAAGCCTTCCACTCGCTCCACCTACCTGGCGAAATGGAAGAGGTTCGCGCTCTGGTGTGACCAACGAGGGCTCAACCCTTTCATCGTACCCGTCCCTACCATCTTGGACTACCTTTGGTACCTTAAGGAGCAAGGTCTAGCGGTCTCCTCATTGCGGGTACACCTGGCAGCGGTGTCCGCTTTTCGTCCTTCCCTGGAAGGTCGCTCCATCTTTTCCAATCCGATGGTCTCCCGCTTCCTGAAAGGCCTGGACCGATTGTACCCGCCGGTGCGGCGTCCGGCCCCAACCTGGGATTTGAACCTCGTCCTGTCCAGACTCATGGGTCCGCCATTCGAACCGATGGCCACGTGTTCTCTTCTTTACCTCTCCTGGAAGACGGCCTTCCTCGTCGCCATAACATCGGCCAGACGAGTCTCGGAGCTCCGGGCGCTGACGGTAGGTCCGCCATACACTGTCTTCCACACGGACAAGGTGCAGCTTCGTCCGCATCCGGCCTTCCTGCCAAAAGTGGTCTCGGCTTTCCACCTCAATCAGGACATCTTTCTCCCGGTCTTCTTCCCGAAGCCCCATGCCTCGCCTCGGGAACAACAGCTCCACACCCTCGACGTCCGTAGAGCGCTCGCTTTTTACATCGAGCGTACAAAACCTTTTCGGCGTTCTACACAACTCTTCATAGCAGTCGCCGACCGCATGAAAGGCGAGCCGGTCTCTTCCCAGCGCATCTCCTCCTGGGTAACTCAGTGCATCAGAGCATGCTACGAGCTGGCTCGCGTGCCCCCGGGCCGCTTCAACCGCTCATTCCACGAGGGCGCAAGCCTCGTCTGCCGCCTTCCTGAGCCAGGTCCCCATCCAGGACATATGTCGAGCGGCCACATGGTCTTCGGTCCACACCTTCGCCTCCCACTATGCGTTGGTGCAGCAGTCTCGAGACGACGCAGCCTTCGGCTCAGCAGTTTTACACTCTGCCACGTCTCACTCCGACCCCACCGCCTAGGTAAGGCTTGGGAATCACCTAACTGGAATGCATTGGAGCAATCACTCGAAGAAGAAAAGACGGTTACTCACCTGTAGTAACTGTTGTTCTTCGAGATGTGTTGCTCCTATCCATTCCAGACCCGCCCTCCTTCCCCACTGTCGGAGTAGCCGGCAAGAAGGACCTGAGGAGCGGACGGGCCGGCTGGGGTATATATTCAGCGCTATAGCGGCGCCACTCCAGGGGGCGCCAGCCGGCCCGCCGGGGTTGCTAGGGTAAAAATCTTCCGAAGAGCCGTGCACGCGCGGCGCGCACACCTAACTGGAATGGATTGGAGCAACACATCTCGAAGAACAACAGTTACTACAGGTGAGTAACCGTCTTTTACGACGGGGAGGAAGCAAATCTGCCAGCACACGGAGGGGCCATGTGCCTGCGGCTAATCCCTGCGCCCAGCCCCCCCAGCCCCTGCTGGGACCCCTGGCCCCTGCATGCCCCAGCCTGCGGCTAATCCCTGCGCCCAGCCCCCCCAGCCCCTGCCAGGACCCCCAGCCCCTGCATGCCCCAGCCTGCGGCTAATCCCCGTGCCCTGCCCCCCCAGCCCTTGCTGGGACCCCCGGCCATGGCCTGCCCCAGAACATGCGAGAGCTCCCTGAGGCTGGCACATGCCCCTGCTGTAGAGCCTCCTGGCTCCATGTGGACGCCCGTCCCCGGCTGCCGGGGCAGTGCCAAGCCATCTCTCCAGCCTGCCCCGTGTGGCTGGCTGGGCTGGGATTCCCGGGGTGGGCGGGAGTGGCTGTGCCAGCTGGTGCACTGTGTGCCGGGGCTCCCTGCCAGCCATACCCTCGCTGCCAGGCAAGGCGTGAGACGGGAACCCGCCACTCCTGGTCCCCGTACACCCTGGGTGCCGGCAGAGGGGTTGGGCTGCGTGGCCGTGAGCTGTAGGAGCCCCCTGCCCTGCCAGCAGTGCGCCAGGGACCAGCCCGTGGGGTGGGCTAGTGGCCATGCTCTGCAGCCACATCTGGGGCAAGGGAGCCTTCCCCTGCCACTGCGCGTTGGCAAGCCGGCCGGCAGGGGAGTGTGCCCTGGCTGGGCCGATAGCGGCACCCTGCCGACTGCCCGCGCCACGGCTCCCTCTGGCAGAGCATAGCTGCGGCTGCCCCAGATGGCATCTGTGCCCGGCCCTGCCCCCAGCTCTGCCCCCCAGCCTGTGTGCTCTGTGCCCTGCCCCCAGCCTGGTGCTCTGCGCCCGGCCCTGCCCCTAGCCCTGCCCCCCAGCCTGGTGCTCTGCCCCCGGCCCTGCCCCCCAGCCTGGTGCTCTGTGCCCTGCCCCCCAGCCTGGGGCTCTGCCCCCAGCTCTGCCCCCCAGCCTGGTGCTCTGCGCCCTGCCCCCAGCCTGGTGCTCTGTGCCCTGCCCCCCAGCCTGGTGCTCTGCGCCCCACCCTGCCCCCCAGCCTGGTGCTCTGTGCCCCGCCCTGCCCCCAGCCTGTGTGCTCTGTGCCCTGCCCCCAGCCTGTGTGCTCTGTGCCCCGCCCTGCCCCCCAGCCTGGTGCTCTGCACCCCGCCCTGCCCCCAGCCTGGTGCTCTGTGCCCTGCCCCCCAGCCTGGTGCTCTGTGCCCTGCCCCCCAGCCTGGTGCTCTGCGCCCCGCCCTGCCCCCAGCCTGGTGCTCTGTGCCCGGCCCTGCCCCCCAGCCTGGTGCTCTGCACCCCGCCCTGCCCCCCAGCCTGGTGCTCTGTGCCCTGCCCCCCAGCCTGGTGCTCTGTGCCCTGCCCCCCAGCCTGGTGCTCTGCGCCCCGCCCTGCCCCCAGCCTGGTGCTCTGCGCCCCGCCCTGCCCCCCAGCCTGGTGCTCTGTGCCCAGCCCCCAGCCTGGTGCTCTGTGCCCTGCCCCCCAGCCTGGTGCTCTGCGCCCCGCCCTGCCCCCCAGCCTGGTGCTCTGCGCCCGGCCCTGCCCCCCAGCCTGGTGCTCTGAGCCCGGCCCTGCCCCCAGCCCTGCCCCCCAGCCTGGTGCTCTGCGCCCCGCCCTGCCCCCCAGCCTGGGGCTCTGCGCCCCGCCCTGCCCCCCAGCCTGGTGCTCTGTGCCCTGCCCCCCAGCCTGGTGCTCTGCGCCCCGTCCTGCCCCCCAGCCTGGTGCTCTGTGCCCGGCCCTGCCCCCCAGCCTGGTGCTCTGCGCCCGGCCCGGCCCCCCAGCCTGGTGCTCGGTGCCCTGCCCCCCAGCCTGGTGCTCTGCGCCCCGCCCTGCCCCCCAGCCTGGTGCTCTGCGCCCCATCCTGCCCCCCAGCCTGGTGCTCTGCGCCCCGCCCTGCCCCCCAGCCTGGTGCTCTGCGCCCCCCCCTGCCCCCCAGCCTGGTGCTCTGCGCCCGGCCTTGCCCCCCAGCCTGGTGCTCTGAGCCCGGCCCTGCCCCCAGCCTGGTGCTCTGTGCCCTGCCCCCCAGCCTGGTGCTCTGCGCCCCGTCCTGCCCCCAGCCCTGCCCCCCAGCCTGGTGCTCTGTGCCCAGCCCTGCCCCCAGCCTGGTGCTCGGTGCCCCATCCTGCCCCCCAGCCTGGTGCTCTGCGCCCCGCCCCGCCCCCCAGCCTGGTGCTCTGTGCCCTGCCCCCCAGCCTGGTGCTCTGCGCCCCGTCCTGCCCCCCAGCCTGGTGCTCTGTGCCCGGCCCTGCCCCCCAGCCTGGTGCTCTGTGCCCCGCCCTGCCCCCCAGCCTGGTGCTCTGTGCCCTGCCCCCCAGCCTGGGGCTCTGCGCCCGGCCCTGCCCCCCAGCCTGGTGCTCTGCGCCCGGCCCTGCCCCCCAGCCTGGTGCTCTGTGCCCCGCCCTGCCCCCCAGCCTGCCCACTGTGCTCCATCTAGGGGGCACTGGCTCCCATCTGGCCCTGGGCCGGGAAGAGGTGTCGAGGGCCTGTGGCCCCTGTGAATGGGCTGGGATCTCCCTGCGCTGGCTGTGCCCGTGGGGCCGTGCGGAGCCCAGCTGCCCGGGGCTGGCTGAGCGAGGGGTGAGCTGCCCCCTTGTCCCTGGAGAGCTCCCGGCTGGAGGAGCCTCGTCCGCCCGGATTAGCACAGCAGCTGTGAAAGTGCTTCCAGCGGCACAACGCCCGTCCGGGGCCCCCAGCCGCACTGGTGCCCGGATGTGGGCAGCCCCGTGTGCCAGTGGGGCTGGGCTGGCTGAGCTCTGGGAATGCTGCCTGGGAAGGTGGCAGGGGAGTTGGGCTGGGACGGCCGGGCCTGCCTGGGGGAGGGAGGTACCTGAGACCCCAGGAGGGGGGTTGGAGGCCAGGTGACACCTCTGCCCGGGACACTGGACAAAGGACACAAAGGCTGGGGGAGGAGCCGGGGGGAGGCTGAGTGAGAGGCTGGGGGGAGTTTCAGTTTGGAGCTGGCTGGGAAATGGAGAGGGGCCCCGACGGGGCTTGGGCTTCCCAACGGGGCTGTGGCCTCCCTGGGGGCCCCGATGGACCTAACTAAAGGGGGTTCTGTTGTCTGTACCGGCAAGGCCTGTCTGGGACTGTGCTCCTGCCCCCAGCACAGCCTGCCCGGGCTGGGTGAGCCATCCCCGGGGGGGGCTGCATGGAGATCTGCCCAATGCGCCCCTTCCTGGCCCCCAAGGACGGCCCCCCATTGCGCCGTCTGGCCTCCAGGGGCCTGGGGCTGAGGGCAGGCGGGTGGGGGCTGCCCCACACTCACCAGGCCTTTCCCTGCCACTTACACCCCCCCGTCTAACCGGATCCCGCAGTGGGCGGCCCCATGTTGCTGGCAGGTTCTCCCCGGGGAGGCTGGCAGGGGCCCGGTGCCAGGGGGCAGGCGAAGGCTCTCGGGGGAGCCGGGCTCTGGGGCCCGGTGCCAGGGGGCAGGCGAAGGCGCTGGCAGGGGAGCCGGGCTCTGGGGCCCGGTGCCAGGGGGCAGACGAAGGCGCTGGCAGGGGAGCCGGGCTCTGGGGCCCGGTGCCAGGGGGCAGGCGAAGGCGCTGGCAGGGGAGCCAGGCTCTGGGGCCCAGTGCCAGGGGGCAGACGAAGGTGCTGGCAGGGGAGCCGGGCTCTGGGGCCCGGTGCCAGGGGGCAGGCGAAGGCGCTGGCAGGGGAGCCGGGCTCTGGGGCCCGGTGCCAGGGGGCAGGCGAAGGCGCTGGCAGGGGAGCCGGGCTCTGGGGCCCGGTGCCAGGGGGCAGGCGAAGGCGCTGGCAGGGGAGCCGGGCTCTGGGGCCTGGTGCCAGGGGGCAGGCAGACGAAGGCGCTGGCAGGGGAGCCGGGCTCTGGGGCCCGGTGCCAGGGGGCAGGCGAAGGTGCTGGCAGGGGAGCCGGGCTCTGGGGCCCGGTGCCAGGGGGCAGGCAGACGAAGGCGCTGGCAGGGGAGCCGGGCTCTGGGGCCCGGTGCCAGGGGGCAGGCGAAGGCGCTGGCAGGGGAGCCGGGCTCTGGAGCCTGGTGCCAGGGGGCAGACGAAGGCGCTGGCAGGGGAGCCGGGCTCTGGGGCCCGGTGCCAGGGGGCAGGCGAAGGCGCTGGCAGGGGAGCCGGGCTCTGGGGCCCGGTGCCAGGGGCCAGGCGAAGGCGCTGGCAGGGGAGCCGGGCTCTGGGGCCCGGTGCCAGGGGGCAGGCGAAGGCGCTGGCAGGGGAGCCGGGCTCTGGGGCCCGGTGCCAGGGGGCAGGCGAAGGCGCTGGCAGGGGAGCCGGGCTCTGGGGCCCGGTGCCAGGGGGCAGGCGAAGGCGCTGGCAGGGGAGCCGGGCTCTGGGGCCTGGTGCCAGGGGGCAGGCAGACGAAGGCGCTGGCAGGGGAGCCGGGCTCTGGGGCCCGGTGCCAGGGGGCAGGCGAAGGCGCTGGCAGGGGAGCCGGGCTCTGGGGCCCGGTGCCAGGGGGCAGGCGAAGGCGCTGGCAGGGGAGCCGGGCTCTGGGGCCCGGTGCCAGGGGGCAGGCGAAGGCGCTGGCAGGGGAGCCGGGCTCTGGGGCCCGGTGCCAGGGGGCAGGCAGACGAAGGCGCTGGCAGGGGAGCCGGGCTCTGGGGCCCGGTGCCAGGGGCCAGGCGAAGGCGCTGGCAGGGGAGCCGGGCGGTGCCGCTGGCAGGAGCCGGGACTGACTCTCTGGGTGCTCCCGCAGGCAGCTGCTTCGTGTGCCTGGTGGACGTGGTGCCCGTGAAGAGCGAGGACGGGGCCGTGATCATGTTCATCCTCAACTTCGAGCTGGTGCTGGAGAAGGAGCTGCTGAGCTCCCCGGCCAAGGACACCAACCACTGGGTGACTCCCACCAACTGGTTCCCTGCAGGTAGGCCCCAGCAGCGCCCCACAGCTGGGGGGCAGAGACGCCATGGGGGGGACGGGGGCTGCCATAGCAATGGGTGCCTGTCCCATGGGGCACTGCCTGGCACACTGCTCCCGCACAGAGCTGGACACGTGCAGCCAGTGGACCCAGCAGTTCCTGTCCCACAGGATGGGCCCCCCCGCTGCGCCCCCAGGCGAGCCTGTCCTGGGGCTGGCTCCTCCCCAGCTCTTCCCTCTGGCTCCAGGGAGGGGAGCTGCCCTGCTCGCGGCTCCTGGAGATGAATGTTTCCTGCATGGCCCGGGGGGGCTGAGCCCAGAGCTCTGGGGCAGGCTGGCTGTGGGGCTTGCCGACCCTCGCAGCACAGGGACCAGCACCGGCACACGCCGGGCATGGCCATGGCGCTGTCTGACCCACGGGGGCCATCTGCCCCAGGCACTCTCAGCTCCGTGCAGCCTGTGAGGGCGACAGCCCTACTCGGGGTCCACTCTCCGGGGTCACCTCCTGGAGCCGCACCTCTCTGAGCCTCCACAGCCTGGCCCTGCCGGGGCCCCTCAGGGAGTCCCCTCCCCACCCCCCGAGGGAGCTACACCCCCCCCATCTCCCCACCCCCCGGGGGAGCTACGCCCCCCCCATCTCCCCATCCCCCGGGGGAGCTGTACCCCCCCCATCTCCCCACCCCCCGAGGGAGCTACACCCCCCCCGATCTCCCCACCCCCCGGGGGAGCAATGCCCCCCCCATCTCCCCACCCCCCGAGGGAGCGATGGCCCCCCCATCTCCCCACCCCCCGTGTGAGCCATCCCCCCCCTCTCCCCACCCCCCGAGGGAGCTCCCCCCCCCCCATCTACCCACCCCCCGAGGGAGCTGTACCCCCCCGATCTCCTCACCCCCCGAGGGAGCAATGCCCCCCCGATCTCCCCACCCCCCGAGGGAGCGACCCCCCCCCCATCTCCCCACCCCCCGAGGGAGCAATACCACCCCGATTTCCCCACCTCCCGTGGGTTGCATATCCCCGCTTCTCCCCACCCCCCGAGGGAGCTATGCCCCCCCCATCTCCCCACCCCCCGAGGGAGCAATACCCCCCCATCTCCCCACCCCCCGAGGGAGCTACCCCCCCCGATCTCCCCACCCTCCGAGGGAGCAATGCCCCCCCATCTCCCCACCCCCGAGGGAGCAATACCCCCCCATCTTCCCACCCCCTGAGGGAGCTACACCCCCCCCATCTCCCCACCCCCCGAGGGAGCAACGCCCCCCCCATCTCCCCACCCCCCGAGGGAGCAATACCCCCCCATCTCCCCACCCCCCATGGGAGCAATGCCCCCCCCATCTCCCCACCCCCGAGGGAGCAATACCCCCCCATCTCCCGACCCCCCGAGGGAGCAATGCCCCCCCCATCTCCCCACCCCCCGAGGGAGCAGTGCCCCCCCCATCTCCCCATCCCCCGAGGGAGCAATGCCCCCCCGATTTCCCCACCCCCTGAGGGAGCAATACCCCCCCATCTCCCCACCCCCCTTGGGAGCAATGCCCCCCCGATCTCCCCACCCCCCGAGGGAGCAATGCCCCCCCCATCTCCCCACCCCCCGAGGGAGCAATGCCCCCCCCCTCTCCCCTCCCCCCGAGGGAGCAGTGCCCCCCCCATCTCCCCACCCCCCGAGGGAGCAATTCCCCCCCCATCTCCCCACCCCCCGAGGGAGCAATGCCCCCCCCATCTCCCCACCCCCCGAGGGAGCAATGCCCCCCCCCGGTCTTTTAGTAAAAGAACTAAAAAAGAGCCACCGTGGCTTAACAACCATGTAAAAGAAGCAGTGAGAGAGAAAAAGACTTCCTTTAAAGAGTGGAAGTCAAATCCTAGTGAGGCAAATAGAAAGGAGCACAAACACTGCCAACTTAAGTGCAAGAGTGTAATAAGAAAAGCCAAAGAGGAGTTTGAAGAACGGCTAGCCAAAAACTCCAAAGGTAAGAACAAAATGTTTTTGAAGTACATCAGAAGCAGGAAGCCTGATAAACAACCAGTGGGGCCCCTGGACGATCGAGATACAAAAGGAGCCCTTAAAGACGATAAAGTCCTTGCGGAGAAACTAAATGGATTCTTTGCTTCAGTCTTCACGGCTGAGGATGTTAGGGAGATTCCCAAACCTGAGCTGGCTTTTGTAGGTGACAAATATGAGGAACTGTCACAGATTGAAGTGTCACTAGAGGAGGTTTTGGAATTAATTGATAAACTCAACATTAACAAGTCACCGGGACCAGATGGCATTCACCCAAGAGTTCTGCAGGAACTCAAATGTGAAGTTGCGGAACTATTAACTAGGGTTTGTAACCTGTCCTTTAAATCGGCTTCGGTACCCAATGACTGGAAGTTAGCTAATGTAACGCCAATATTTAAAAAGGGCTCTAGGGGTGATCCCGGCAATTACAGACCGGTAAGTCTAACGTCGGTACCGGGCAAATTAGTTGAAACAATCATAAAGAATAAAATTGTCAGACACATAGAAAAACATAAACTGTTGTGCAAAAGTCAATATGGTTTCTGTAAAGGGAAATCGTGTCTTACTAATCTATTAGAAAGCGACAGAGTCCTGTGGCACCTTACAGACTAACAGATGTATTGGAGCATGAGCTTTCGTCTGACGAAGTGGGTATTCACCCACGAAAGCTCATGCTCCAAAACGTCTGTTAGTCTATAAGGTGCCACAGGACTCTTTGATGCTCTTTACAGATCCAGATTAACACGGCTCCCCTCTGATACTAATCTATTAGAGTTCTTTGAAGGGGTCAACAAACATGTGGACAAGGGGGATCCAGTGGACATAGTGTCCTTAGATTTCCAGAAAGACTTTGACAAGGTCCCTCACCGAAGGCTCTTACGTAAATTAAGTTCTTCTTCGAGTGCTTGCTCATATCGATTCCAGTTAGGTGTGCGCGTGCCGCGTGCACGTTCATCGGAAGATTTTTAGCCTAGCAACACTCGGTGGGTCGGCTGGGTCGCCCCCTGGAGTGGCGCCGCCATGGCGCCGGATATATACCCCTGCCGACCCAACGGCCCTTCAGTTCCTTCTTACCACCTGTGTTGGTCGTTGGAACAGTGGAGCGCGGCTTAGCTGATCTCACTTCCCTAGCTACTCGTAGTTCTTTACTGATAGCTGTGTATATAGTTCCAGTTTTATAGTCTTAGTTAGTTTTAGTCGTTTGTATATATCGTTAGTGTATATAGTTGCGAGGGGATCGGGGATTAGCCCCTTTCCCCCACCCAGTACCGGGGCTCATGCCCGGTTCACCGGGATTCAAACCGTGCTCGGCCTGCCAAAAGCCGATGCCAATAGGGGATCCCCACTACTCCTGCCTCAAGTGCCTAGGGGAATCCCATCTCCCAGACAAGAGCCGGATCTGTAAGGCCTTTAAGCCGAGGACAAAGAAGGAGCGGGACTTTCGTCTCAAACAGCTCCTGATGGAGGCAGCTCTTAGTCCAACGCCCTCGGCACTGAGCGCTGAACAGTCTACATCAGGGAGAAGCGCTCTTTCGGCTCCGGATCGCCCTGGTACCACAAAGGCCCCCCGGCACCGACCGTCGCCGGCACCGATGTCGGCTCGGCACCGCTCCCTGTCCCCGCGAGTCAGGAAGCATCATAAGGCTCCCGCTGCTTCAGTGCTGTCCGCACCACAGTCGGAGCACCCGCCTAAGGCGGATCGCCCAGCAGTGACGCCTGCCGCGGCACCGCTAGCTTCGGCATCGTCGATTCCGGTCCCGCAAGGGCCGTCGAGTCCGGTGCTTGAAAGCTCCCCAGCTCACGCTGTGGTCGAGCTCACTGTCCCGTCTACCCCGGAGACCTTTTCCACTGTGAGGGATTTGATCGCGATGACGGAGACCGCACTGCCTCAGCCCCCGGCACTGCCGATGTGGGTCATTCAGTCTATTGGCAAGCCTGCCCTGCTAAGGCCACCCTCCGTCGGCACCGCTGACAGGCACCGATCAAGATCTCGGTCCCGTCGCCGATCCCGGTACTGACACCGCTCGCAGTCCCGGCACCGCTCTCCGTCACGGTACCGGTCGCACTCGCGGCACCGCTCAGCTTCCTGTTCGCCTGCCCGGGACTCCCGGTACCGCTCCCGGCACCGCGCATCTCGCAGCTATTCTAGGCGAAGAGCTTCGAGATCCCAGTCGACCTCCCAGCACCGATACGGTCGTAGGTCCCGGTCTCGTTCACGGTACCGTTACAGCTCCTGGTACCGCTCCCCGGTGCCATCCCGAGAAAGACCATCTCGAGACGTGGCTCCTTCTCAGGGTCCCTCAGCACCTCCTTGGCCGTCGAGACACACCTCGGGGTCATCTCATGCTGGCAGCGCTTCCTATGCACAGGACCGTGACTCGGACGTGCCCAGCTGCATGTTCCAGGAGAGCCAAGGCCTCGAGCAAGGCCCCCATCAGTGGTCTGTCTGGACACCTTGGGCATACCACCAAGCCCAAGGTGCTCCGCCAGATGCACCCCGGTCCCTGCCATCGGAACACCGGGTGCCAGAGGCGACCGTAAGCCGCCCCCCCCATGGGTATGGTTGAGGCTTCGGTTCCACCGGCAGACACCCAGGCCCCACCTGAGCCTGACACCCCCCCCCCAAGAACAAGAGCCCCCATAGGACCCTCTTGTCCCTGGCCTCTCCTCTTCCTCCTCACCAGATGAGGCGGTGGCGGGGACATCCTCCTCCGGCCCTCCCCCGATTGACCTGAGGGCTCATCAAGACCTTCTGAGACGAGTGGCTCAGAACATGAATCTTCAGGTGGAGGAGGTCCCGGAAATAGAGGACCCAGTGGTGGATATTTTATCAGCTGACACCCCTACAAGAGTGGCCCTGCCTTTTATTCGCACTATACAGGCGAGCGCTGGTACCATTGTGACGGTGCTGCCCGTGGGAGCCAGCTGAGGTCACTCAATCAGGGTGAACTGGAAACCAAACGGGGCAGACAAACCCCAAACGCTGGTGGTTATTCCAATACTTAGATTTACCATCCAGCACGAAACAGCTTCTCTAGTACCTCACTGGTCACTCAGAGTCCAAACCCCGCAGTTCCCTTAAAGTGCCCAGCCTCAGGCCTCCGTCCAGACACACCTGTCAGAGATGATGATGATTCCTAAGAATCTTACTTCATCATATAAAAGAAAAGGTTCTTCCAACCCCAAAGGATCAGCCACATACCCAGGTCCAATTATAACTTAGATCTTACCAAAAATACACGCTATAGCCAATTCTTATTAACTAAGCCAACATTTATTAAAAAAGAAAAGAGAGAGAGTGTTGGTTAAAAGATCAATATACAGACAGACTTGAATTCAATTCTTGAGGTTCAGATACATAGTAGAGGTGAGCCTGTAGTTGCCAAAAGTCCTTTTAGAAATAGTCCAGAGGTTACAGTCCAATGTCCATATTCAGGGTGACTCCAGTCAGTGACTGGGGATCTCAGTCCTTGGGGCTTAAGGTTTCCCCCTCTTGAAACCCAAAGCAGATCTTATACATTTCCAGCAGCCTTTCACCCTGAGAAAACAATAGGCTTCACTCTCCTTCTCCCAAACATCCTGGCAATTAGCACAGGGTAATGTATCCATTAAACAGTTCAGATACAGGTTAGCACAACCTTCAAAGAGACACATAGACAATAACACTATTTCACTCAAGTATCTTCCTAAATGTTAATATTCCTTTTTTGATCTTTGAATTAAAACTATAGCAATAGACAAGACTTGTTTGCTGACATCACAAGACCTGAGCAAACATCTCCCCTTCTACCTCTACCAATGCAGACTTGCATTTCAAAGCTCTATTCATTTACATACCTTCCTAACCAGCCCTTAAGGTTCACCCATGGGTCAGGTCGGTCGGTGAGGTGAGTTAATTAACTCCTTCTAGCCCTGTCAGCTTTCAGTAAGATATTATATTACACTCATAATGTCACAACCATCTGGCAATCCTCAGCCTCTCTCCCCCCCAGAGCCAGGGGAGTAGAGCAGAAGTACATGGTACCCTCTAAAGGGTACGAATATCTGTACGTGCACCCTCCTCCCTGCTCCCTAGTAGTGCAATCGGTCAGCGAGAGGGAGCGCCATGGCCAGCAAGCTCCTGCTCCCAAGTCCAAGGAGGCTCGGCGCATGGACTCATTGGGCCGCAAAGAATACTCTGCTGGGGGCCTCCAACTTAGGGTGGCAAACCAGCAGGCCCTACTCAGTCGCTACAATTACAACACCTGGGCATCTATGGGGAAATTCACGGAGCTAGTTCCCCAAGACTCCCGCCAGGAGTTTGCAGCCCTCTTGGAAGAAGGAAAGAAGGTGGCAAGAACCTCTCTCCAAACCTCATTGGACGCAGCCGACTCAGCAGCCAGGACTCTGGCTTCAGGAGTGGCGATGAGGAGAATATCCTGGCTTCAGGTGTCAGGCCTTCCACCTGAATTACAGCAAACTCTACAAGACTTGCCCTTGAAGGCCAGGGGCTATTTTCCGAAAAGACTGACCCTCGGCTGCAAAGCCTAAAGGACAACAGGGTGATCATGCGCTCGCGGGGAATGCACACCCCGGTGACCCAGTGCAGGTCCTTCCGTCCTCAGCCTCACCGTGCTTACCCCCCGCCTAGGCCGCGACAGGACTTCGGCAGAAGGCGCGGCCGGGGCAATCGCAGAAGGCAGTCTGGGCCCCAAGGGGGTCAAAATCAGGGCCCCCCATAACCACCGGCGGGGCCCAAACCGAACTTTTGAAGAGACGCTCGAGGACGGTGCACCAGTTGTTTCCCAGGATCCTTTTCCACCCTTCTACAACCGCCTCTCCCATTTCCTCCCTGCATGGTCCCAGCTAACATCGGATTGTTGGGTCCTACGCATGGTGGAATTGGGATACCACCTTCAGTTTGTTTCGCCCCCACCTTCCCACCCCCCCTCCTTGTCCCTCTTCAGGGACCCCTCTCACGAGCAATTCCTCTTACAAGAGGTACGGACGCTCCTCACCATGGGAGCCATAGAGGAGGTACCAAAAGACTTGAGGGGCAAGGGGTTTTATTCCTGCTACTTCCTAATCCCCAAGGCGAAGGGAGGTCTGAGACCGATCCTAGACCTGCGAGAACTCAACAAATTCATGATAAAGTTAAAGTTCCGCATGGTAACCCTGGGGACCATCATCCCGTCATTGGATCCTGGAGACTGGTATGCCGCCCTCGATATGAAGGACGTGTATTTCCACATCGCAATTTACCACCACACAGACGGAACCTCCGTTTTGTGATCAACCATCAACATTTTCAATTTACGGTCCTTCCATTCGGCCTTTCTACGGCCCCACGAGTATTCACAAAATGCACGGCTGTAGTCGCCGCCTCCCTCCATCGTCGTCGAGTGCACGTCTTCCCGTATCTCAACGATTGGCTCATTCGAGGGACCTCCAAGACGCAAGTGAGCCGTCGTGTGGGCATCGTCAAAGATCTCTTCAGGCGACTAGGCCTGATGATCAATATAGAGAAGTCCACTCTGGTTCCCACAAAGAGAATAGACTTCATTGGGGCAATCCTGGACTCCAATCTCGCCAGAGCCTGCCTACCACAGCCTCGGTTTCAGGAGATGGTAACAATTATTCAAGGCCTCCAAAACTTCCTGACAACCTTGGCTCGCACTTGTCTCAGCCTCCTAGGCCACATGACTGCCTGCACCTTCGTGACCAAACACGCCAGACTACGCCTCTGTCCACTTCAAACTTGGCTCACCTCGGTATACCGGCCGGGCCGAGACAGCCTGAACACGATCCTCATGATTCCCCCGAGCATCTTAGGCTCCCTGGCCTGGTGGCTGACTCCCACCCTGGTCTGTGCAGGGATGCCATTCCAGCTACCTCAACCTTCGATGGCCCTAACCATGGACGCGTCATCTCTGGGTTGGGGTGCCTACCTCGAGGGTCTCCGCACTCAAGGCTTTTGGTCTGTTCAAGAACTAACCTTACACATCAATGTGCGGGAGCTGAGGGTGGTTCGCCTCGCGTGCCAGGTGTTTAGAGAGTGTCTCCAAGGCCGTTGTGTCTCAGTGTTTACGGACAACACAACAGCCATGTTTTACATAAACAAGCAAGGCGGAGCACGTTCCTCCCTCCTTTGTCAGGAAGCCATTCAGCTCTGGGACTTTTGCGTAGCCCACTCGATCGATCTGGTAGCATCCTTTCTCCCAGGAGTTCAGAACACCCTGGCGGATCACCTCAGCAGATCCTTCCTGTCTCACGAGTGATCAATTCGTCCGGACATCATCCATTCTGTTTTCCGGAAGTGGGGCTTTCCCCACATAGACCTCTTCGCCTCTCGCGAGAATTGGAAGTGCCACATGTTCTGCTCCTTCCAGGGTCGCTCCCCGGGCTCCCTCTCAGACGCATTCCTGATACCGTGGACGAGCCATCTACTCTACGCCTTTCCACCGTACCCGCTGGTCCACAGGGTCCTGCTCAAGCTCCGCAGAGACAGGGCCCACCTGATCATGATCACTCCAGCATGGCCGAGGCAACACTGGTACACCATGTTGTTCGACCTGTCAGTGGCCAACCCGATTCCCCTTCCACTCTGCCCGGATCTCATAACTCAGGACTACGGCAGACTTCACCACCCAGACCTACAGTCTCTTCACTTCACAGCGTGGTTGCTGCGTGGTTAAGCCAGTCCGAGTTACGTTGCTCTGCCTCAGTACAACACGTGCTCCAGGGTTGACATATCTGGCCAAGTGGAAGCGTTTCTCCTGCTGGTGCGACACGCACAATGTTACTCCCTCCGAGGTCCCGATCCATTCCATCTTGGACTACCTCTGGTCCCTGAAACAACACGGCCTAGCGGTTTCATCAATAAAGGTGCATTTGGCGGCCATCTCTGCCTTTCACCCAGGGGAGAGCGGCCGTTCGGTCTTCTCTCACCCCATGGTTTCGAGGTTCCTCAAGGGCTTGGAACATTTGTACCTGCAGGTCCGACGTCCCGTCCCGACCTGGGACCACAGTCTAGTTCTAGCCAAGCTTATGGGTGCTCCCTTCAAGCCGCTAGCCACCTGTTTGCTGCTGTACCTGTCCTGGAAGACAGCCTTCCTCATCGCCATTACATCGGCAAGACGAGTCTCCGAACTTCGGGCCTTCACTGTGGACCCCCCGTATACAGTGTTTCACAAGGACAAGGTACAGCTGCAACCACACCCGACCTTCCTCCCTAAAGTGGTATCAGCCTTCCATGTCAATCAAGACATCTTCCTTCCGGTCTTCTTCCCGAAGCCGCACTCGTCACGCCGGGAACAGCAGCTGCATTCCCTAGACGTCCGTAGGGCTCTCGCCTTTTATATTGAACGAACAAAGCCCTTTCGTAAAACACCCCAACTCTTCGTTGCGGTGGCAGACCGAGTGAAGGGCCTACCTGTCTGCTCCCAGAGGATTTCACCTTGGGTGACGTCCTGCATCCGCACCTGCTATGACTTGGCTCACGTTCCGACGAGCCACCTCACTGCCCATTCTACTAGGGCTCAGGCTTCATCTGCCGCTTTCCTGGCCCACGTTCCCATCCAGGAGATATGTCGTGCAGCTACCTGGGCCTCGGTCCACACCTTTGCCTCACATTATGCACTGATCCAACAGCCCAGAGATGATGCGGCATTTGGCTCAGCAGTTTGTATTCTGCAACATCTCACTCCGACCCCACCGCCTAGGTAAGGCTTGGGAGTCACCTAATTAGAATCGACATGAGCAAGCACTCGAAGAAGAAAAGACGGTTACTCACCGTTGTAACTGTTGTTCTTCGAGATGTGCTGCTCATATCCATTCCAGACCCGCCCTCCTTCCCCTCTGTCGGAGTAGCCGGCAAGAAGGAACTGAGGGTCGGGCCGGCTGGGGTATATATCTAGCGCCATAGTGTTGCCACTCCAGGGGGCACCGAGCCGACCCACCGAGTGTTGCTAGGGTAAAAATCTTCCGACGAACGTGCACGCGGCGCGCGCACACCTAACTGGAATGGATATGAGCAACACATCTCGAAGAACAACAGTTACAAAAGTGAGTAACCGTCTTTTGTCATGGGATAAAAGAGAAGGTCCTTTCATGGATTGAGAACTGGTTAAAGGACAGGGAACAAAGGGTAGGAATTAATGGTAAATTCTCAGAATGGAGAGGGGTAGCTAGTGGTGTTCCCCAAGGGTCAGTCCTAGGACCAATCCTATTCAACTTACTCATAAATGATCTGGAGAAAGGGGAAAACAGTGAGGTGGCAAAGTTTGTAGATGATACTAAACTGCTCAAGATAGTTAAGACCAAAGCAGACTGTGAAGAACTTCAGAAAGATCTCACAAAACTAAGTGATTGTGCAACAAAATGGCAAATGAAATTTAATGTGGATAAATGTAAAGTAATGCACATTGGAAAAAATAACCCCAACTATACATACAATATGATGGGGGCTAATTTAGCTACGATGAGTCAGGAAAAAGATCTTGGAGTCATCATGGATAGTTCTCTGAAGATGTCCACGCAGTGTGCAGCGGTGGTCAAAAAAGCAAACAGGATGTTAGGAGTCATTCAGAAAGGGATAGAGAATAAGGCAGAGAATATCTTATTGCCCTTAAGTAAATCCATGGTACGCCCACATCTTGAATCCTGCGTACAGATGTGGTCTCCTCATCTCAACAAAGATACACTGGCACTAGAAAGGGTTCAGAAAAGGGCAACTAAAATGATTAGGGGTTTGGAGAGGGTCCCATATGAGGAAAGATTAAAGAGACTAGGACTTTTCAGCTTGGAAAAGAGGAGACTAAGGGGGGATCTGATAGAGGTATATAAAATCATGAGTGATGTGGAGAAAGTGAATAAGGAGAAGTTAAGTATCAGAGGGGAGCCGTGTTAGTCTGGATCTGTAAAAGCAGCAAAGAATCCTGTGGCACCTTATAGACTAACAGACGTATTGGAGCATGAGCTTTCGTGGGTGCATGCGTCCAACGAAGTGGGTATTCACCCAGGAAAGCTCATGCTCCAATACGTCTGTTAGTCTGTAAGGTGCCACAGGACTCTGCCGCTTTTAAGGAAAAGTTATTTACTTGTTCCCATAATATAAGAACTAGGGGCCACCAAATGAAATTAATGGGCAGCAGGTTTAAAACAAATAAAAGGAAGTTCTTCTTCGAGTGATTGCTCCTATGCATTCCATAGTAGGTGTGCGCGCCGCGCGTGCACGGTTCTTTGGAACATTTTTAGCCTAGCAACTCCGGCGGGCTGGCTGGCGCCCCCTGGAGTGGCGCCGCCATGGCGGCGGATATATACCCCAGCCGGCCCGTCCGCTCCTCAGTTCCTTCTTTCCGCCCGTGACGGCTAGTAGGAACAGTGGAGTGATCTGCTTTCCTCCACAGCCTTAGCGTTCTCCGATCGTTAGTGTATATAGTTATCATAGTTGTTAAGTTTTGTTAATAGTTCTATAGTTAGTGTTTACGATAGTCATTAGGGAATTAGAGGGGTTAGCCCTCTTCTTCCGCCCCGGTGCGGGCTTATGCCCGGACCGGCGGGTTTCAAGCCCTGCGCGGCTTGCCAGCGGTCTATGCCGGTGAGTGACCCGCACGACTCCTGCCTCCGCTGTCTTGGAGAGTCGCACCGGTCGGACAAGTGCCCCATTTGCGTCGCTTTCAGGCCTCGCACGAGGAAGGAACGGGACTCACGGTTGAAACAACTCCTCATGGAGTCGGCCCTCCAACCTCCGGCACCAGCACCGGCGGCGCCAAAGACTGCCTCAGCTAGCAGCGCGCCGACCGCACCCAGCCGCCCCGGTGCCGATGATGCATCTCGGCACCCGGCACCGAAGACCCGGCACTGCTCCCTCTCCCCGGGAAAGAAGCGCAAAGTGCCGACGACGGTCTCTGACAAGCACAAGAGACCGTTAGCCCAGCCGCCTCCGACTGTAACGGTGCAGGCTGAGGCTGTGCACAAAACGTGCACCGTGCTGTCGACTCCGGCGCCGCAAGGCCCGTCGAGTCCGGCACCGCCCAGCTCCCCGGTACCTACCGAGGAGGAGCTGAGGCTGCCGTCCACGCCCGAGGCGTTCGCGACGGCAAGACATTTGATTGACCTTACCGCTGATGCAAGCGCTCAGCTGCCGTTGCCACCGGTGCGGACTCTCAAATCTATTGGGAAGCCACTTATGATGCGCCCCCCGTCCCCGGGCGTCCGAGCTGATCGCAGCACCGCCGCCAGATCTCGATCCCGATCTCGCTCACGGCACCGCTCTCCACCGCACCGGGCACGACGATCCACGTCAAGACGACGCTCCCCGTCTCCTCGCCGGTCGCAGTCCCGGTACCGCTCCCAGTCGCGGTACCGGTCGCACTCCCGGCGACGTTCCAAGTCCCGGTCGCCGAGTCGCCGGCACCGTACCAGGTCCGGCTCCAGGCACCGCGAGAGGCGTCGAGAGTCACGTAGTCGCTCCAGGCGCCGCCGCACGCGGTCCAGATCCGCATCCCGGCACCGTCGGTCGCGCTCCCGACGCCGCAGGTCGAGCTCCCGGGGCCGAAGGTCGAGCTCCCGGCACCGCCGGTCGAGCTCCCAGCACCGCCGGTCGAGCTCCCAGCACCGCGCCACGCGCAGGTCCCGTTCGCCAG
Source organism: Mauremys mutica (assembly GCF_020497125.1). Classification (NCBI taxonomy): domain Eukaryota; kingdom Metazoa; phylum Chordata; order Testudines; family Geoemydidae; genus Mauremys; species Mauremys mutica. Next base: position 298,082,554 of record NC_059073.1, read on the forward strand.
CTAGACCACGTGACGACCGGCACCGTCCGTCGGCACCGCGGGGGCACTTTACTCCGGCACCGGACGTCCGCCCGGCCACCGCTTCGGCTCCCCCCTGGCCATCAAGAGAGCCCTCAGTCGCTTCCCCTGGGGGCAGCGCAATTGACTTCCGGGCGGGGTCCCTCCCACCAGAACATGGACCTCAGCAATGGGGATTTTGGGTGCCTTGGGCCGAACATGAACAGGGGCCTCCCCTTCCGCCGCGACAGCCAGGCTCGGTGTGGTCGGTACCGGTAGCCACTGTCAGCAGGCCACCTCCGTCCCCCACTCCACAGGCCGCCGCTCACGGCACGCACTTAGAGCATGAAACGCGGGCACCTATTCCCGCAGACACGGAGCAGGCACCGGAAGAAGTGCTACCGGGTCCTTCCTCATCCTCCTCCCCCGATGAGGCGGTGGCAGGGGCGTCACCGTCGGAACCTCCGCCGATCGACCTCAAGGCGCACCAGGACCTTCTCAGAAGGGTAGCTAAGGCCATCAACCTACCCGTGGAAGAAGTCCAGGAGGTCGATGACCCCATCACGGACGAGGTGGGAGCGGAGGCCCCCGTGAGGGTAGCGCTCCCCTTCATTCGGACAATACAAAAGAACAATTCCGCTATCTGGCAGTCGCCCTCCTCCGTCCCGCCTACAGCGCGCGGAGTTGAGAGGAAGTACTCGGTCCCCCCGAGGGGGTACGAATACCTTTACGTTCACCCGGCTCCGGACTCTCTAGTTGTCCAATCTGTCAATGACCGGGAGCGACACGGACAGCCCGCCGCTGCGCCAAAGTCGAAGGAGTCCAAGCGCATGGACTTGTTAGGCCGAAAAATTTACTCAGCGGGCGGCCTCCAACTCCGCATCGCCAACCAAATGGCCCTGCTCTCAAGATACACATTCAACATCTTGGGCTGCCTAGGGAAATTTGCAGAGCTCACTCCGCAGGATTCCCGCCGAGAATTCTCGGCACTGCTGGAGGAAGGAAAGCTGGCTTCCCGAACCTTAATTAAGGCAGCGGTAGACGCAGCGGACTCGGGGGCCAGGACCATAGCGTCAGGGGTAACCATGCGACGCATTGCATGGCTTCAGTCCTCTACTCTGCCGCCGGAGGTCCAATACACGCTCCAGGACCTTCCTTTTGAGATGCAGGGTCTATTCTCAGAAAAAACTGATACCCGCATTCAGACCCTAAAGGACGGCAGAGTGGCGATCCGCACATTAGGAATGCACATGCCGGCCACCCAAAGGCGTTCCTTCCGGCATCAACCTTATCGGCCCTATCAACACAACAGACCTCGCCCGCCTAACAATCGGCGCTCAGCCCCCTTCCGCCGCAGACCATCGGGCGGGCGGCGTAACCAAGCCCAGGGATCGTCCAAGGCCCCTCAAGGCCCAAAGACGGCCTTTTGATGGGACGCCCGAGGGCCGCTCACCTCTCTCCAATCAGGATCCACCCCTTTTGTTTTCCGATCGCCTTTCCCGCTTCCTCCAGGCGTGGTCATCTGTAACATCAGACAGCTGGGTCCTCAGCACTGTCCAATACGGCTACCGCCTACAGTTCATCTCGCCCCCTCCCTCCCACCCACCTTCCCTGTCCCTCTTCAGGGACCCCTCTCACGAGCAAGTCCTCTTACAGGAGGTCCAGTCTCTGTTGAGCGTGGGTGCCATCGAGGAGGTGCCTCCCAGCAGGCGAGGCAGGGGATTCTATTCCAGATACTTCCTCATCCCCAAGGCGAAAGGAGGCCTTCGTCCCATCTTAGACCTCCGGGAGCTCAACAGATACCTGTACAAGCTCAAGTTTCGAATGGTAACCTTGGGGTCCATTATCCCTTCCTTGGATCCGGGAGACTGGTTTGCTGCCCTCGACATGAGGGATGCCTACTTTCATGTGGCAATCTACCCCCCCCACAGACGCTTCCTGCGCTTCATGGTCAACGGAGCTCATTACCAGTTCGCAGTGCTCCCCTTCGGCCTCTCCACCGCGCCGAGGGTATTCACCAAGTGCATGGCGGTCGTCGCCGCAGCCCTCCGCCGTCGTCGCATCCACGTCTACCCATATCTCGACGACTGGCTGATTCGGGGCCGCTCCCAAGAGCTGGTGGCGAATCAGGTGACCGAGATTCTACATCTGTTCCGGTCTCTCGGCCTGCTGGTCAATACCGAGAAGTCCCTCTTAGTTCCAGCGCAACGAGTGGAGTTCATAGGAGCGGTCCTCGACTCCAATCTGGCCAGAGCGTGCCTCCCTCGCACTCGGCACGAGACGTTGGCCTCCCTCATTCGGGCGCTGCAGGCCTTTCCGACGACAACGGTGCGATCCTGCCTCCGCCTCCTGGGTCACATGGCAGCGTCCACATTTGTGACCGCACACGCCAGGCTGCGACTTAGCCCATTCCAAATGTGGCTGGCGTCGGTGTACCGCCCTCATCGCGATCCCCTAGACATGGTGGTAACGGTGGCAAGGCCCGCTCTCCAGACGCTCACCTGGTGGCTGGACCCGGAAACGGTCTGCGAGGGAGTTCCGTTCCGCCCGCCTCGCCCGTCAATCACCCTGACGACGGACGCCTCGGCGCTGGGCTGGGGGGCTCACGTAGGAGACCGACACACCCAGGGTCTCTGGTCACCCCAGGAGCTCTCCCTCCATATCAACGTCCGGGAGCTGAGAGCGATCCGCTTAGCTTGTCTCGCCTTTCGGGTTCACCTGCAGAACCGCTGTGTAGCGGTCTACACGGACAACACCACAGCCATGTTTTATGTCAACAAGCAGGGCGGAGCGCGGTCCTCCCCACTTTGCAACGAGGCATTGCTCCTCTGGGATTTCTGCGTAGCCCACTCGATTCGCCTCGAAGCGTTTTTTCTGCCAGGAGCGCAGAACACGTTGGCCGACCGCCTCAGCAGGTCCTTCGCCTCTCACGAGTGGTCCCTTCGCCCAGATGTGGCTTATTCCATCTTCCAGAGGTGGGGCTTTCCCCAGATAGACCTCTTTGCTTCCCGGTCCAACCGCAAATGCCACAGGTTCTGCTCCTTCCAAGGTCAAGCTCCAGGCTCCCTCTCAGATGCGTTTCTCCTGTCATGGACAGAGCCTCTTCTCTACGCGTTTCCTCCGTTTCCGCTCGTCCACCGAGTGTTACTCAAGATCCGGAGAGACAGCGCCCGCATCATACTCGTCGCTCCGGCCTGGCCGAGGCAGCACTGGTATACCCTGCTGCTCGAGCTGTCGGTTCGGGAACCCATTCCCCTTCCGCTGTGGCCGGACCTCATAACCCAGGACCTCGGCAGGCTTCGTCACCCGAACCTGCAATCGCTGCATCTTACAGCTTGGTTCCTGAGTGGTTAACCGACGCAGAGAGGGATTGCTCCGCAGCGGTGCAGCAAGTGCTGCTCGAAAGCAGGAAACCTTCAACGCGAACTACTTACCTCGCCAAGTGGAAGCGCTTTGCCCTCTGGTGCGACCAGAGAGGTATCAACCCTTTCTCGGCCCCCATCCAGACTGTCCTCGACTACCTTTGGTACCTGAAAGGTCAAGGTCTTGCAATCTCGTCCCTCAGGGTGCACCTGGCAGCGCTGTCAGCATTTCGACCAGCTATAGGAGGTCGCTCGATCTTCTCCAACCCGATGGTATCACGATTCCTTAAAGGGTTAGACCGTCTCTACCCGCAGGTGCGTCCTCCTGCTCCGACATGGGATCTTAACCTGGTCCTCGCCCAGCTCATGGGCCCACCCTTCGAGCCCCTCGCTACGTGCTCTCTCCTCCATCTTACCTGTAAGACGGCCTTCCTCGTGGCAATCACATCCGCCAGACGGGTCTCAGAGCTCCGCGCCCTGACGGCGGGTCCCCCGTATACCGTCTTTCACGGGGACAAGGTGCAGCTCCGACCACACCCGGCCTTCCTCCCCAAGGTGGTGTCGGCCTTCCATCTCAACCAGGAGATCTTCCTCCCGGTCTTCTTCCCAAAGCCGCATGCCTCGCCTCGGGAGCAGCAGCTGCATACCCTCGACGTCCGCCGAGCGCTCGCGTTCTACATCGACCGCACGAAGCCTTTTCGGCGTTCGTCCCAGCTGTTTGTGGCAATAGCTGACCGCATGAAAGGCGAGCCAGTTTCCTCGCAGCGGATTTCTTCCTGGGTGACGTCCTGCATCAGAACGTGTTACGAGCTTGCTCGCGTTCCCCCGTGCCGACTAGCCGCACACTCGACGAGGGCACACGCCTCACCGGCCGCTTTCCTGGCCCATGTCCCCATCCAGGACATCTGTAGAGCGGCCACCTGGTCTTCAGTCCATACCTTCGCTTCCCACTATGCGTTGGTGCACCAGTCTCGAGACGACGCAGCCTTCGGCTCTGCGGTATTACACTCCGCCACGTCTCACTCCGACCCCACCGCCTAGGTAAGGCTTGGGAATCACCTGACTGGAATGCATAGGAGCAATCACTCGAAGAAGAAAAGACGGTTACTCACCTGTAGTAACTGGTGTTCTTCGAGATGTGTTGCTCCTATCCATTCCAATCCCGCCCTCCTTCCCCACTGTCGGAATAGCCGGCAAGAAGGAACTGAGGAGCGGACGGGCCAGCTGGGGTATATATCCGCCGCCATGGCGGCGCCACTCCAGGGGGCGCCAGCCGGCCCGCCGGAGTTTCTAGGCTAAAAATGTTCCGAAGAGCCGTGCACGCGCGGCGCGCACACCTACTATGGAATGGATTGGAGCAACACATCTCGAAGAACACCAGTTACTACAGGTGAGTAACCGTCTTTTGTTCTTCACACAGTGCACAGTCAACTTGTGGAACTCCTTACCTGAGGAGGTTGTGAAGGCTAGGACTATAACAATGTTTAAAAGGGGACTGGATAAATTCATGGTGGCTAAGTCCATAAATGGCTATTAGCCAGGATGGGTAAGGAATGGTGTCCCTAGCCTCTGTTCGTCAGAGGATGGAGATGGATGGCAGGAGAGAGATCACTTGATCGTTGCCTGTTAGGTTCACTCCCTCTGGGGCACCTGGCATTGGCCACTGTCGGCAAACAGGATACTGGGCTGGGTGGACCTTTGGTCTGACCCGGTACGGCCATTCTTATGTTCTTATGATCTCCCCACCCCCAGAGGGAGCGATGGCCCCCCCGATATCCCCCCAGAGGGAGCAATGACCCCCCCAATCTCCCCACCCCCAGAGGGAACGATGCCCCCCCGATCTCCCCCCAGAGGGAGCAATGATCCCCCCCGATTTCTCCACCCCCAGAGGGAACGATGCCCCCCCGATCTCCCCCCAGAGGGAACGATGCCCCCCCGATCTCCCCACCCCCAGAGGGAGCGATGGCTGGAACCAGCTGGTCAGGTCACCAGCCCCTCTCTCCTCAGCCTTTTGTCCCCCACTGGCCAGAACCAGCTGCTCCTGAGCTGGGGGGGCCTCCCTGTCACCAGTCGCTGGGTCCCCACCAGTCGCTGGCTGCTCTTTGAGGTCACACCTGGTCCCCTGCAACAGCAACCCCCCCACCCCCTCCTTACACACGCAGCACACGGGGAAACTGAGGCACACACAGCCCTTCCTCACCCCCTCTCCTCGACAGGGCGCAGCAAGTCCTTCAAGCTGAAGCTGCCAGCGCTGCTGGCGCTCACGGCTAGCAAGCAGTCGCTGCCCCAGGGGGGCCCGGATGGCGTCATCGTGGACGTCTCCAAGCCCAGCAGCGAGTCGGGGGCTCCAGACGACGTCACTTCCTCCCTGGATAACAGCTGCCTGGGCTCCCAGCTGGAGGAGCGCCAGGCCCTGGTGGAGCTGGAGGCGGGGAGGGGTCCGCCTGGCGAGGCAGGCCTGGAGCCCCCCGTCACCCACTCGTCACCCCGCGCCGACAGGGACCGGCTCCACCTGGACGCCTCCTTCTCCAACTGCAGCCTGTCGCGCAGCCGCTCCCGGGAGAGCTGCCACAGTGTGCGGCGCGCCTCCTCCGTCGATGACATCGAGGCCATGAAGGGTGAGGGCGACCGGCGGGGGCACAACCGCCACGGCAGTACAGGTACGGCACGCGCTGGGCAGGGCAGGGCACCGCCATACAGCACAGGTACGGCACGCACACCTGCACACACACACGGACACAGACAGGTGCACACACATGGACAGACACACACCTGCACACACACACACGGACACACAGAGAGGTGCACACACATGGACACACACATACATGTGCACACATACATGTGCACACAAATGTACCCACACACCTGCAGACACACATATGGACACACAGACAGGTGCACACACACACAGACACACACACAGACACACATACATGTGCACACACATGTACACACACCCGCACACACACACCTGCACACACACACCTGCACGCACACACACGGGCACACAGACAGGTGCACACACACCTGCACACACACACAGACAGGTGCACACACACACATGGACACACGCCTGCACACACACACACACACGGACGCACAGACAGGTGTACACACACGGACACACACACACTTGCACACACACATGGACAGACAGACAGGTGCACACACACACATGGACACACACACCCCTGCGCGCACGCACACACACACACACACACACACACACAGGTGTACACACATGGACACACACACACATGGACACAGACAGGTGAACACACACGGACACACAGACAGATGCACACACATGGACACACACACAGAGACAGGTGCACACACACACGGACGGACACACACCTGCACACACACACACGGACACACAGACAGGTGCACATGGACACACACACACGGACACAGACAGGTGCACACACACACATGGACACACAGACATGCACACACGGACACACAGGCAGGTGCACACACACACACATGGACACAGAGATAGGTGCACACACATGGACAAACACACAAACGGACACACAGAGATGCACAAACGGACACACAGACAGGTGCACACACACACACACGGACACACAGACAGGTGCACACACATGGATGCACACACACACATGGACACAGAGACATGTGCAGACACACACGGATGGACACACACCTGCACACACAGACACAGACACACACACAGGTGCACACACACGGACACACACACATGGACACAGAGACAGGTGCACACACACATGGATGGACACACACCTGCACACACACACATGGACACATAGACAGGTGCACACACACGGACACACACACACAAAGGTGCACACACACAGAAGGACACACACCTGCATGCACACACTCGGACACACACAGAAGTGCACACACATACATGTGCACACATACATGTGCACACAAATGTACACACACACCTGCAGACACACATATGGACACACAGACAGGTGCACACACACACAGACACACACACAGACACACATACATGTGCACACACATGTACACACACCCGCACACACACACCTGCACACACACACCTGCACGCACACACACGGGCACACAGACAGGTGCACACACACCTGCACACACACACAGACAGGTGCACACACACACACGGACACACGCCTGCACACACACACACACACGGACGCACAGACAGGTGTACACACACAGACACACACACACTTGCACACACACATGGACAGACAGACAGGTGCACACACGCACATGGACACACACACCCCTGCACACACACACACACACACACACAGGTGTACACACATGGACACACACACACATGGACACAGACAGGTGAACACACACGGACACACAGACAGATGCACACACATGGACACACACACAGAGACAGGTGCACACACACACGGACGGACACACACCTGCACACACACACACGGACACACAGACAGGTGCACATGGACACACACACACGGACACAGACAGGTGCACACACACACATGGACACACAGACATGCACACACGGACACACAGGCAGGTGCACACACACACACATGGACACAGAGATAGGTGCACACACATGGACAAACACACAAACGGACACACAGACATGCACAAACGGACACACAGACAGGTGCACACACACACACACGGACACACAGACAGGTGCACACACATGGATGCAAACACACACATGGACACAGAGACATGTGCAGACACACACGGATGGACACACACCTGCACACACAGACACAGACACACACACAGGTGCACACACACGGACACACACACATGGACACAGAGACAGGTGCACACACACATGGATGGACACACACCTGCACACACACACATGGACACATAGACAGGTGCACACACACGGACACACACACACAAAGGTGCACACACACAGAAGGACACACACCTGCATGCACACACTCGGACACACACAGAAGTGCACACACATACATGTGCACACATACATGTGCACACAAATGTACACACACACCTGCAGACACACATATGGACACACAGACAGGTGCACACACACACAGACACACACACAGACACACATACATGTGCACACACATGTACACACACCCGCACACACACACCTGCACACACACACCTGCACGCACACACACGGGCACACAGACAGGTGCACACACACCTGCACACACACACAGACAGGTGCACACACACACGGACACACGCCTGCACACACACACACACACGGACGCACAGACAGGTGTACACACACAGACACACACACACTTGCACACACACATGGACAGACAGACAGGTGCACACACGCACATGGACACACACACCCCTGCACACACACACACACACACACACACAGGTGTACACACATGGACACACACACACATGGACACAGACAGGTGAACACACACGGACACACAGACAGATGCACACACATGGACACACACACAGAGACAGGTGCACACACACACGGACGGACACACACCTGCACACACACACACGGACACATAGACAGGTGCACATGGACACACACACGGACACAGACAGGTGCACACACACACATGGACACACAGACATGCACACACGGACACACAGGCAGGTGCACACACACACACATGGACACAGAGATAGGTGCACACACATGGACACACACACACACGGACACACAGACATGCACAAACGGACACACAGACAGGTGCACACACACACACACGGACACACAGACAGGTGCACACACATGGATGCACACACACACATGGACACAGAGACATGTGCAGACACACACGGATGGACACACACCTGCACACACAGACACAGACACACACACAGGTGCACACAGACGGACACACACACATGGACACAGAGACAGGTGCACACACACACGGACGGACACACACCTGCACACACACACACACACACAGAGGTGTATACACATTGACACACACACACATGGACACAGACAGGTGAACACACACACACGGACACACGGACAGATGCACAAACATGGACACACACACACAGACAGGTGCACACACACACGGACGGACACACACCTGCACACACACACACACGGACACATAGGTGCACATGGACACACACACACGGACACAGACAGGTGCACACACACACATGGACACACAGACATACACACACGGACACACAGGCAGGTGCACACACACACACATGGACACAGAGATAGGTGCACACACATGGACACACACACACGGACACACGGACATGCACAAACGGACACACAGACAGGTGCACACACACACACACGGACACACAGACAGGTGCACACACATGGATGCACACACACATATGGACACAGAGACATGTGCAGACACACACGGATGGACACACACCTGCACACACAGACACAGACACACACACAGGTGCACACACATGGACACACACACATGGACACAGAGACAGGTGCACACACACACGAATGGACACACACCTGCACACACACACATGGACACATAGACAGGTGCACACACACGGACACACACACACACAGGTGCACACACACAGACGGACACACACCTGCACGCACACACTCGGACACACACACAAGTGCACACACACGGACGGACACACGCCTGCATACACATGGATGGACACACACAGGTGCACAAACTCGGACATACACAGGTGCGCACACATGGATGGACACACACATGCACACACACACTCGGACACACACACAGGTGCACACACTCGGACACACACACAGGTGCACACACTCAGACAGACACACACCTGCACGCACACACTCAGACACACACACAGGTGCACACACTCGGACACACACACAGGTGCACACACACTTCCCCGACCTAGCGCCCAGTGTGACCCTGCTGAAGAGGAGCTGCGGGCCCAGCAGTTCCCTGTCCAGCCCCACCCCCGTTAGTGCCGTGGGGAGGGGCCCAGGCTATTGACTGGCTGGGGACGGCTGGACTCCCATGGGAGGGGCCTGGCCAGGACCCTGGCCCCTGGGGAGCAGCGCTACGGCCCCCAGACCCCCACGGGGAGAACGTTACAGCTACTCACCACCTCCCCATCCAGAGCCCAGCCCAGCCCCCACAGCCTGCCTCTCGCGCCTCCGCTGCAACCCCAGCCCCGGGGCGCCGGCACGGGTCTGTCCCGCCCACCCCCAGCCCCGGGGCCCCGGCACGGGTCTGTCCCGCCCACCCCCAGCCCCAGGGCCCCGGCACGGGTCTGTCCCGCCCACCCCCAGCCCCAGGGCGCCGGCACGGGTCTGTCCCGCCCACCCCCAGCCCCAGGGCGCCGGCACGGGTCTGTCCCGCCCACCCCCAGCCCCGGGGCCCCGGCACGGGTCTGTCCCGCCCACCCCCAGCCCCAGGGCGCCGGCACGGGTCTGTCCCGCCCACCCCCAGCCCCGGGGCGCCGGCACGGGTCTGTCCCGCCCACCCCCAGCCCCAGGGCCCCGGCACGGGTCTGTCCCGCCCACCCCCAGCCCCAGGGCCCCGGCACGGGTCTGTCCCGCCCACCCCCACCCCCAGGGCCCCGGCACGGGTCTGTCCCGCCCAGCCCCAGGGCCCCGGCACGGGTCTGTCCCGCCCACCCCCAGCCCCAGGGCCCCGGCACGGGTCTGTCCCGCCCACCCCCAGCCCCAGGGCGCCGGCACGGGTCTCTCCCGCCCACCCCCAGCCCCAGGGCGCCGGCACGGGTCTGTCCCGCCCCCCCCCAGCCCCAGGGCCCCGCCACGGGTCTGTCCCGCCCACCCCCAGCCCCAGGGCGTCGGCACGGGTCTGTCCCGCCCACCCCCATCCCCCGGGCGCCGGCACGGGTCTGTCCCGCCCACCCCCAGCCCCGGGGCCCCGGCACGGGTCTCTCCCGCCCACCCCCAGCCCCGGGGCGCCGGCACGGGTCTCTCCCGCCCACCCCCAGCCCCGGGGCGCCGGCACGGGTCTGTCCCGCCCACCCCCAGCCCCTGGGCGCCGGCACGGGTCTCTCCCGCCCACCCCCAGCCCCAGGGCGCCGGCACGGGTCTGTCCCGCCCACCCCCAGCCCCAGGGCGCCGGCACGGGTCTCTCCCGCCCACCCCCAGCCCCAGGGCGCCGGCACGGGTCTGTCCCGCCCACCCCCAGCCCCAGGGCGCCGGCACGGGTCTGTCCCGCCCACACCCAGCCCCAGGGCGTCGGCACGGGTCTGTCCCGCCCACCCCCATCCCCCGGGCGCCGGCACGGGTCTGTCCCGCCCACCCCCAGCCCCAGGGCCCCGGCACGGGTCTGTCCCGCCCACCCCCAGCCCCAGGGCCCCGGCACGGGTCTGTCCCGCCCACCCCCAGCCCCAGGGCCCCGGCACGGGTCTGTCCCGCCCACCTCCAGCCCCAGGGCACCGGCACGGGTCTATCCCGCCCACCCCCATCCCCCGGGCGCCGGCACGGGTCTGTCCCGCCCACCCCCAGCTCCGGGCGCTGGCACGGGTCTGTCCCGCCCACCCCCATCCCCAGTGCGCCGGCACGGGTCTGTCCCGCCCACCTCCAGCCCCAGGGCGCCGGTACGGGTCTGTCCCGCCCACCCCCATCCCCAGGGGCACCGGTACGGGTCTGTCCCGCCCACCCCCATCCCCAGGGCGCCGGCATGGGTCTCTCCCGCCCACCCCCAGCCCCAGGGGCGCCGGTACGGGTCTCTCCCGCCCACCCCCAGCCCCAGGGCGCCGGTACGGGTCTGTCCCGCCCACCCCCAGCCCCGGGGCGCCGGCACGGGTCTGTCCCGCCCACCCCCCGCCCCAGGGCGCCGGAACGGGGCTGTCCCGCCCACCCCCAGCCCCGGGCGCCGGTACGGGTCTGTCCCGCCCACCCCCAGCCCCAGGGCGCCGGTACGGGTCTGTCCCGCCCACCCCCAGCCCCGGGGTGCCGGTACGTGTCTGTCCTGCCCACCCCCAGCCCCGGGGCGCCGGCACGGGTCTCTCCCGGCCACCCCCAGCCCCTGGGTGCCGGCACGGGTCTGTCCCGCCCACAACCAGCCCCGGGGCGCCGGCACGGGTCTGTCCCGCCCACCCCCAGCCCCGGGGCGCCGGCATGGGTCTGTCCCGCCCACCCCCAGCCCCAGGGCGCCGGTACGGGTCTGTCCCGCCCACCCCCATCCCCAGGGGCACCGGTACGGGTCTGTCCCGCCCACCCCCAGCCCCAGGGCGCCGGAATGGGTCTCTCCCACCCACCTCCAGCCCCAGGGCGCGGTACGGGTCTGTCCCGCCCACCCCCAGCCCCAGGGCGCCGGCACGGGTCTGTCCCGCCCACCCCCAGCCCCAGGGCACCGGCACGGGTCTGTCCCGCCCACCCCCAGCCCCAGGGCGCCGGCACGGGTCTGTCCCGCCCACAACCAGCCCCAGGGCGCCGGCACGGGTCTGTCCCGCCCACACCCAGCCCCAGGGCGCCGGCACGGGTCTGTCCCGCCCACACCCAGCCCCAGGGCGCCGGTACGGGTCTGTCCCGCCCACACCCAGCCCCAAGGCGCCGGCTCATGGCCCGTCCTCCGTGCACCCAGACACCGGGGAACTGGCGCAGTGCCCATCCTGCCCACACCCAGCCCCAGGGGCGCTGACATGGGGTCTGTCCCACCAACGCGGAGCCCTGGGGCACTGGCACGGGCTCAGTCCTTTCCACACCCAGCCCTGGGGCACCGGCATGGATCTGTCCTCCTGTCACGGAGTGCGGGGGAATCAGGGCCCTGCATCCCCCCACGTCCTGCGATTCCCGGGACTCTCAGCCAGCCAGTAACACAGGAGGTTTATTAGCCGACAGGACACAGTCCCAAGCAGGGCTTGTAGGTACAGCCAGGACCCCTCAGCCAGGTCCCTCGGGGGGGCAGGGAGCTTAGACCCCAGCCCTGGGGTTCCCTCTGCTTCTCCAGACCCCCCTCCAGCCGTCTCCCCCAGCTCCTCCCCCCCCCGGCTCCTCCCCCAGCCTTTGTCTCTTTCCCAGGCAAAGGTGTCATCTGGCCCCACCCCCCCTCCTGGCTCAGGTTACAGGCTCAGGTACCGTCCCTCACCTGAAGTCACCCCCTGCTCCCCCCCCCCATGCAGACACCCCAGTAAAACCAGACACATTCGCAGGTCAGTCCACCCCGCTCCCTACTGCATCACACCTGCCCACATCCAACCCTGGGGTGCCGGCACGTGGCCAGTGTCACGGACTCACAGATCGTGCCCACTCGTGGCCCCGTGCGCTCCGTGGGGGGGCCCTTTCAGGGCGACAGCCCTTCTCGGGGGGCCGCTCTCTGCCGGGGTCAGGCCCCTCCACCTCCTGGAGCCGCACCTCTCTGAGCCTCAGCACGTCTGTCTCTGCCGTGGGCCCCTCAGGGAGTCCCCTCGCTCCGGGCCCCCTGGGCTTCCTCACCCCCGAAGGGGTGGATGCCCCCTGTTCTCTAGCCTGGAGCGACTCTCCCCCAGCGTAACACAGGAGGGTTTATTGAGCGTCTGAACCCAGCACAGGAAACTCTCCGGCCTCAGGCCTGGCTCCCTCAGCCCAGCACATCCCAGTCCCCCTGCAGCCAGGGGGGCTCTGCCTGCTCCCCCTCTCCAGCCCCGAGCCCCCCCTCCCCCGCTTCCAGCTGGGCATCTGTCACCTGCCCCCAAGCCCCACCTCTGTCCTTTGTCTTCTGTCCCAGGTAAACAGGTCGCCTGGGCCTCCTCCCCTCTCCACTTCTCCTCCCTCGGGCTGGAACCGGCTGGTCAGGTCACCGGGGTCCTCTCCCCGCAGCCCATTGTCCTCCCACTGGCCAGAACCGGCTGCGACTCCTGAGCCGGGTCTCCGGGTCACCAGATCCCCAGTCGCTGGGGTCTCCATCCTCCAGGCCGTCGGACGGGGTCCCGAGTTCCCTCTCTGGTCCCGTGTCCCAACAAACTCCCTCTCCCCTCCCCTCGTTAAACCAGTAACACCCGGGGACACTGAGTCCCACCCGCTCTGCATGCAACCCCCTGGAAAACACGGAAAGAACAAGAAAATCCCCCACTTGGTCACATCCAATCCACCCACACCCATCCCTGGGGCACCAGCAAGGATCTGTCCCACCCACCCCCAGCCCTGGGTCTGTCCACCCCCCCACCCAGCCCGGAGGCACTGGCACGGATCTGTCCCCCCCACACCCAGCCCCGGGGCACCAGCACGGATCTGTCCTGCCCTCACACAACCCCAGTGTGCTGCACCCAGACACAGGGAAGTTCGCACAGTGCCCATTCTGCTCACATCTATGCGCAGGGGAGCTGACACGGGATCAGTCCCACCCACACCCAGCCCCAGGACAGCTGGCACAGGGTGAGTCCCGCCCACACCCAGCCCCAGGGGAGCCGGCGCGGGGTCTGTCCCGCCCACACCCAGCCCCAGGGGAGCCGGCGCGGGGTCTGTCCTGCCCACACCGAGCCCTAGGGGAGCTGGCGCGGGGTCTGTCCTGCCCACACCGAGCCCCAGGGGAGCCGGCGCGGGGTCTGTCCCGCCCACACCGAGCCCCGGGGGAGCCGGCGCAGGGTCTGTCCCGCCCACACCGAGCCCCGGGGGAGCTGGCGCGGGGTCTGTCCCGCCCACACCGAGCCCCAGAGGAGCTGGCGCGGGGTCTGTCCCGCCCACACCGAGCCCCAGAGGAGCTGGCGCGGGGTCTGTCCCGCCCACATCGAGCCTCATGGGAGCTGACGCGGGGTCTGTCCCACCCACACCGAGCCCAAGGGAGCCGGCGCGGGGTCTGTCCCGCCCACACCGAGCCTGGAGCCTGTCTGTGCCCGTGTCTCCTTGTCTCTAGGGCAGTTCCCAGAGCTGCTGCCTCCTGCCGGGGGCAGGGCCCTGTGTGCCCGCCTGCCCCCGACCCTCGCGCCCTCTTCTCCTCAGGGGCCATGAACAACCTGCGCAGCAGCCTGCTGAACTCCACCTCGGACTCGGACCTGATGCGCTACCGCGCCATCAGCAGGATCCCGCAGATCACGCTCAACTTCGTGGACTTCAAGGCCGAGGCCTTCCTGCCCTCGCCGGCCAGCGAGCGGGAGATCATCGCGCCCACCAAGCTGAAGGACCGGACGCACAACGTCACCGAGAAGGTCACCCAGGTGAGGCCCGTCGGGGGGCTTCCTGCGGGGAACGGGGAGCGGCTCGTGGTCTTGCCTGGCAGCCAGCTGGGGCCTGCCGGGGCAGCTGTGATGGCAGAGTTCTGGGGCACCCGGCGGGAGAGGCTGATGCTCACTGAGCAGGGGCTCGCCGGGGGGCGCTGGGCGGGGGCTCGGCAGGGGGTGCTGGGCTGCGGGGAGCGGGGCGGGGGCTCGGCAGGGGGCGCTGGGCTGCGGGGAGCGGGGAGGGGGCTCGGCGGGGGAGCTGGGGAGCAGGGCGGGGGCTCGCGGGGGAGCTGGGGAGCAGGGCGGGGGCTCGGCGGGGGCGCTGGGGAGCAGGGCGGGGGCTCGGCGGGGGCGCTGGGCTGCGGGGAGCAGGGCGGGGGCTCGCGGGGGAGCTGGGGAGCAGCGCGGGGGCTCGCGGGGGAGCTGGGGAGCAGGGCGGGGGCTCGCCGGGGGGCGCTGGGCGGGGGCTCGGCAGGGGGTGCTGGGCTGCGGGGAGCGGGGCGGGGGCTCGCCGGGGGGCGCTGGGTGCAGGCTCGGGGGGGGCGCTGGGCTGTGGGGAGTGGGGCGGGGGCTTGGGGGCGCTGGGGAGAGGGGCGGGGGCTCGGCGGGGGGTGCTGGGCTGCGGGGAGCGGGGCGGGGGCTCGGCAGGGGGCGCTGGGCTGCGGGGAGCGGGGAGGGGGCTCGGCGGGGGTGCTGGGGAGCAGCGCGGGGGCTCGCGGGGGAGCTGGGGAGCAGCGCGGGGGCTCGCGGGGGAGCCGGGGAGCAGGGCGGGGGCTCCGCAGGGGAGCTGGGGAGCAGCGCGGGGGCTCGCGGGGGAGCTGGGGAGCAGGGCGGGGGCTCGGCGGGGGCGCGGGGCAGCCGGGAGCACGGCGGGGGCTCGGCAGGGGGCGCTGGCCGGCGGGGAGCAGGGCGGGGGCTCGGCGGGGGGCGCTGGGCTGCGGGGAGCGGGCTCGGCGGGGGGCGCTGGGCTGCGGGGAGCGGGCTCGGCGGGGGGCGCTGGGCTGCGGGGAGCAGGGCGGGGGCTCGGCGGGGGGCGCTGGGCTGCGGGGAGCGGGGCGGGGGCTCGGCGGGGGGCGCTGGGCTGCGGGGAGCGGGGCGGGGGCTCGGTGGGGGTGCTGGGCTGCAGGCTCGGCAGGGGGGCTCCCCGTTGGCAGTCAGTGCTGGGCCCAGTGCGGTTCCCCGTGGGCGCTGGGCAGACGGGGGCTCTGTGTGCGTCTCGTCCTCAGGGGTGGGGTGGGAGGAAAACGTTGGCCTGGTTTTTAAAGTTTAAATCTTGAAAAAATAAGCAATGTTGATGGTTCCTGCCCCCGGGCTGCCCGTGACTCCCCCCGCCTGGCCCCCCTGTGATGTGCCCTCCCCCCTGCCCGGCCTCCCCTTCTGCGGGGAGCAGCGCCCCCAGGTCCTGGGCCTGTGCCGAGGGCTGTGCCAGGCCGGGCGGCTGACGCTGCGGCTCACGTCCCTGCCCTCTGCCCGCCAGAGCCAGCTGCTGCCGCCTTCGCAGCCCCCCGCCCCGGCTCCCGCAGGAAAAGCTGCGTCCCAACGGCACCTCTTTGGGCTGCGCCCGCAGGAGCTGCAGCCGCCCTGGGCCCCAGCGCTGCAGTGGGGCTGGGCAGGAGAGGAGCTGAGGGGTGGCCCCTGGCACTGGGCCCCAGCGCTGCAGTGGGGCTGGGCAGGAGAGGAGCTGAGGGGTGGCCCCTGGCACTGGGCCCCAGCGCTGCAGTGGGGCTGGGCAGGAGAGGAGCTGAGGGGTGGCCCCTGGCACTGGGCCCCAGCGCTGCAGTGGGGCTGGGCAGGAGAGGAGCTGAGGGGTGGCCCCTGGCACTGGGCCCCAGCGCTGCAGTGGGGCTGGGCAGGAGAGGAGCTGAGGGGTGGCCCCTGGCACTGGGCCCCAGCGCTGCCAGGCAGGTCACTGGGCCTGGCACAGACCCTGTGGAGCGAGGCCGCGTGGGGCCGTCGAGGAGAAGCCGTGACTGCACCTGTCGCCCATCGGGCTGGTCACGGCTCTCGAGGAGGGAGCGAGGGCAGCGCAGCGTGGGGAGCCCCCGGGGAGGGGCATGGAGGGGCCAGCACGCCCCAACATGCGTGTGCACATGCTGAGTGACACAGCAACACGGGCACATGTGCTCCCACACGCCTGGCCGTCCTCCTGGGAACGCGTGTGCATGCTGCCAGCACACGCAGCCACACGTGTCTGCACATGCGCCCACACGGGGACCCCCCCCCCGAGCTAGCCCTGCTCCTGGGCACAGCCAGAGCCAGCTGCCTCTGGGGAAGGTGGGGAGCCCCCAGGCACTGGGGCGCAGCGGCAGGAGGGACCCCAGCATTCCCAGCAGCACCCTTGGGCAGTGAGCTCCACAGGGCTGGGCCGGGCAGCCCCCCCAAGCCCCCTCAACCCCTCCCCCTGCTCCGCATGGGCTCCTTCCCCTCCAGCTGCTAAGGAGCGAAGCAGCCCCAGGGCCTTGGCAGTGAAATTAATTCCAGCCCCGCTGCTGGCGGCCCCATAATCCCCTCCCCCACCAGCTGGCGCTCACCAGGGAAGAGGGTGACGAGCAGGGCAGGGGGATCTGGGTGCTGGGCAGAGCTCAGGGAGCCGGGTGCTGGGCAGGATGCAGGGAGCTGGGTGCTGGACAGGGTGCAGGGTGCCAGGTGCCGGGTGCCGGGCAGGGAGCTGTGTGCCAGGCAGGGCAGAGGGAGCTGGGTGCCGGGCAGGGTGCAGGGAGCTGGAGGCCGGGCAGGGCAGAGGGAGCTGGGTGCTGGGCAGGGCAGAGGGAGCCGGGTGCTGGGCAGGGTGCAGGGAACTGGATGCTGGGCAAGGCAGAGGGAGCTGGGTGCCAGGCAGGGCAGAGGGAGCTGGGTGCCAGGCAGGGCAGAGGGAGCTGGGTGCCAGGCAGGGCAGAGGGAGCCGGGTGCTGGGCAGGGTGCAGGGAACTGGATGCTGGGCAAGGCAGAGGGAGCTGGGTGCTGGGCAGGGCAGAGGGAGCCGGGTGCTGGACAGGGTGCAGGGTGCTAGGTGCTCGGCAGGGTGCAGAGAGCTGGGGGCAGGGCAGGGGAACTGGGTGCCAGGCAGGAAGCCACATGCTGAGCAGGGAGTTGAGTGCCGGGTGCTGGGCAGAGTGCAGGGAGCCAGGGCAGGGCAGGGGGAGCCGGGTGCTGGGCAGGGTGCAGAGAGATGGGGGCAGGGCAGGGGGAGCTGGGTGCCGGGTGCCGAGCAGGGTGCAGGGTGGGAGCTGGGTGCTGGGAGCCATGTGCTGGGCAGGGAGCTGGGTTCCAGGAGCTGGGTGCCGGGCAGGGTGCAGGGAGCCGGGGCAGGGCAGGGGGAGCCGTGTGCCGGGCAGGGCAGGGGGAGCTGGGTGCTGGGCAGGGTGCAGGGAGCCGGGTGCCGGGCAGGGCAGGGGGAGCCGTGTGCCGGGCAGGGCAGGGGGAGCCGGGTGCCGGGAAGGGTGCAGGGTGCCAGGGCAGGGCAGGGGGAGCCGGGTGCCGGGCAGGGCAGGGGGAGCCGGGGCAGGGCAGGGGGAGCCGGGTGCCGGGAAGGGTGCAGGGTGCCAGGGCAGGGCAGGGGGAGCCGGATGCCGGGAAGGGTGCAGGGTGCCAGGGCAGGGCAGGGGGAGCTGGGTGCCGGGCAGGGTGCAGGGTGCCGGGCAGGGGGAGCCAGGTGCCGAGCACGCCGAAGCCCGTGCGGAGCAGACGGTGCCGTGTGCAGGGCGGGGACGTTGCTGAGAGGATGCCACGAGCGGCTTTATGGCAGCGCTAACTCCCGGCGCGGGGACCAGGCCGGGCGGGCCGGGAGCTCCCAGACAGAGCCGTGAATTGGCTGCATGGACAGCAGCCATACAAGCCAGGCCTCCGTCCGCCCCCGTCCGCCTGCCGCACTCACTCAAGGTCACCGCGGTCGGGCTAGCCGCCAGGCCTGGCACACGGGATGCCCGCTCTGCTACGGGGTGGGGGGGATAGCAGTGCGTGGGCTGGGATCCCCTCGGGCCTACAGCTGGGCTCATCCACGCGTGTCCAGCCAGGGCCCCTCTGGTGGGCCAGAGCACGGAGTGACCCAGGAGAGCTGCGTGGCACCTGCCTGGCTCCCGCCATGCCACGGGGGGTGTCCACCAGAGCCCACTGACAGCTGGGAAGGGGCTGAGGCACATGGGTGGGAGCTGGGGGATCCAGAGCATTCGCCACCCCCTGGGGTGGGGTGGGAGGGCTGGTCACACAGAGCTCTCCCCCCCAGGGCTGAGATCTGCCCCCCTGGGGTGGGGGGGCTGGTCACACAGGGCTGCCCCCCCCAGGGCTGAGATCTGCCCCCCTGGAGTGGGGCGGGGGGTGGTCACACAGGGCTCCCCCCCAGGGCTGAGATCTGCCCCCCTGGGGTGGGGCAGGAGGCTGGTCACACAGGGCTCCCCCCCCCCGGGCTGAGATCTGCCCCCCTGGAGTGGGGCGGGGGGTGGTCACACAGGGCTCCCCCCCAGGGCTGAGATCTGCCCCCCTGGGGTGGCACCTTTCCCAGGGCTTTCCCAGCCCTGAATGCGAGGGGAGAGCGCCCCGCCTCCTAACGCTGGCCCTGCGGGGTGGGTGTGGTCTGTGGGGAGGCCGAAGGCCTGTGGCAGCGTGTGGATGCTGCCGTGGGGCCGCGGGGGCAGCGCCTGGCTGGGGGCTCTCTGGCCATTAGGGATGCGCGGCGTGTTCCCTGGCTGGGCTGCCCCGCACTCGCTGCCGGCTGCCAGGGACACCGCAAGCTGCCTGCTCCTGGCGCTGGCGCAGGGTGAGTCAGCGGCATCAGCAATGGCCAGGGCTGGGGCAGGGGCTCCCGGGCATCCCAGAGCGCCCACCCCCTCCCCATGTGGGATGGAGCAGCGGGGGCTGGGAGGCAGGCAGTCCGGGTCCCATCCCCAGCTCGGGCGGGGGGAGTAGGGTGGGGGGGTTGGAGCAGGGGTGGGGGCTGGGAGGCAGGACGCCTGGGTCCCATCCCTGGGGCGGGGGGGAGTAGGGTGGGGGGGTTGGAGCAGGGGTGGGGGCTGGGAGGCAGGACGCCTGGGTTCAGCTCTGGGAGGAGATGGGTTAATAATGGCACAGGAGGAGGTGACTGGGAGTCTGGACTCCTGGGTCCTCTTGGTAGCTCATCCCTTGCCTCACTGGGTGACCTGGGTGAGGCCCATCCCTTCTCTGTGCCTCAGTTTCCCATCAGCAGGAGGAGGCTCGGCTGCTGTGACAGGCCTGGCGGGGAGGGGCAGCGAGCAGCCTGTGAGCCCAGGGAAGGGAGGGGAGGGGCAGGGCGGGGGGCAGGGCTGGCCCCTCCCCGTGGGTGGGTACGGGGCGGGCAGGCCAGCGCTGCTCTGCCATCTGTCAGTGTGAGCAGAGAGCCCAGCCGGGCTGCCTGCAGCTCCGGCTGCCCTGGAGAGGAGCCGGCATGTAGCTGGGTGCTGGCAGCAGGATGGGGCGTGGAGGGGACCGGGGGGGGTGAGCTCACGAGGGGGGCGGCCCACATCTGAGGGCCCCAGCGCCTGCCATGTCCCAGGGCAGGAAGGACAGTGGCTCGCAGCCCGAGGGCGACCGCAAGCATGTCCGGGTGCGCCGCGCCGTCCGCATCTCCAGCCTGGTGGCACAGGAGGTAGGCGAGGCGGGCAGGGGCCAGGGCAGGCAGGAGTGGGGCACGGGGATGGGGCAGGCAGGAGCTGGGGCACAGGGCAGGGGCAGGCAGGGGCATGGGGCACAGGGCAGGGGCACGGGGCCAGGGCTGGCGGGGGGGGGCAGGGGCATGGGGCAGGCAGGAGCTGGGGCACAGGGCAGGGGCATGGGGCCTGGGCAGGGAGGGGGGGTAGGGAGGGGGGTAGGGAGGGGGTAGGGGCACGGGGCCTGGGCAGGGAGGAGGGGTAGGGAAGGGCTGGGAACAGGAGGGCTGGGGCAGCCCTGGCCCTGGGGACCAGCGGGGGGGGGGGGCATGAGGCCCCAGGGATGGTGCTGCCATGGCGACGGGGGTTCTCTGGGGGGGGGGACAAACACAACCTCCCCTCCCCCACATCCTGCCCCAGATGGCTTGATCTAGATTGCCAGCAGGCTGGATTGAGTGGCAGGGCTTCAGCAAATAGCAGACAGGAGCGTTGTCTACCCCAGAGCACCCCAACTGCCCCCCACTGCCCCCCAAGCCCTGCCCCCTCCCCCTGCAGAGCCCGGCACCCCCGAGCGCCCCCTCCCCTACCCCCTCCCCCTGCAGAGCCCGGCACCCCCGAGCGCCTGCCCCCTCCCCCTGCAGAGCCCGGCACCCCCCTGAGGGCCCCTCTCCCCTGCCCCCTCCCCCTGCAGAGCCCGGCACCCCCGAGCGCCCCCTCCCCTACCCCCTCCCCCTGCAGAGCCCGGCACCCCCGAGCGCCGGGCCCCTCCCCCCTCAGTGCCCGACACCCCCCCGAGCGCCCCTCTCCCCTGCCCCCTCCCCCTGCAGAGCCCGGCACCCCCTCCCCTGCCCCCTGCCCCTGCAGAGCCCGGCTCCCCCGAGCCCCCCCTCCCCGGGCCCCCCCCGCGCCTGAGCGCGGCTCACCCCCGAGCGCCCCCTCCCCTACCCCCTCCCCCTGCAGAGCCCGGCACCCCCGAGCGCCCCCTCCCCGGCCCCCTCCCCCTGCAGATCCCGGCACCCCCGAGTGCCCCCTCCCCTGCCCCCTCCCGCTGCAGAGCCCGGCACCCCCCCGAGCGCCCCCTCCCCTGCCCCCTCCCCCTGCAGAGCCCGGCACCCCCGAGCGCCCCCTCCCCTGCCCCCTCCCCCTGCAGAGCCCGGCACCCCCCTGAGTGCCCCTCTCCCCTGCCCCCTGCCCCTGCAGAGCCCGGCACCCCCGAGCGCCCCCTCCCCTGCCCCCTCCCCCTGCAGAGCCCGGCACCCCCGAGCGCCCCCTCCCCTGCCCCCTCCCCCTGCAGAGCCCGGCACCCCCGAGCGCCCCCTCCCCTGCTCCCCTCCCCCTGCAGAGCCCGGGCCCCCCCCGAGGGCCCCCTCCCCAGCCCCCCCCCCCTGATCAGCCTGGCTCACCCCCGAGCGCCCCCGCCCCGGCCCCCTCCCCCTGCAGAGCCTGGCACCCCCTGACATCCCCTCCCCACTACCCCCCAGAGGGGTGGGGCTGCCAGGGAGCAGGGTTTCGGTGTTAGAGGTGACGGGAAGTCACGGCATCCTCCTGGTGCTGGGTGTGGCATGTGCACATCAGGGCCCTGCACCCCCAATTCCTGCAATTCACCAGGACTCTCAGCCAGCCAGTAAAGCAGAAGGTTTATTAGCCGACAGGACACAGTCCCAAGCAGGGCTTGTAGGTACAACCAGGACCCCTCAATCAAGTCCCCAGGTTACATGCTCAGGTATCCTCACCTTGGTATCCCCTCACCAATGCAGACAGTCTCAATAAAACTCCCACACAACATCCCCAGGTCAAGCCAACCCACTCCCTGCTCCGTCACCTCTCTCCCCCCTCCGAGACTGACCTGAGCGGGGTCACTCTGCCCAGTGACCCGGGGAAGTTCAGGGCCTCCTCTCCGGGACAGCGCATCCGCTATCAGGTTGGCGCTTCCCTTCACGTGGACCACGTCCATGTCATAGTCCTGCAGGAGCAGGCTCCACCTCAGGAGCTTGGCGTTGGCTCCTTTCATCTGGTGCAGCCAGGTGAGGGGAGAGTGGTCGGTGTACACGGTGAAGTGGCGCCCAAAGAGATACGGCTCCAGTTTCTTCAGGGCCCACCCCATGGCCAGGCATTCCTTCTCGATGGCCGCGTAGTTCTGCTCCCGGGGTAGCAACTTCTTGCTCAGGTACACGATGGGGTGTCTCTCCCCCTTTTCATCCTCCTGCATTAACACCGCCCCCAGGCCCATGTCGGAGGCGTCGGTAAACACCATAAAGGGCTTGTCAAAGTTTGGGTTTGCCAGAACTGGGCCTTTGAGCAGAGCCTCCTGGCACTGCTCGGTCCAGACCACCTTGTCTGGCTTCCCCTTCTTGCATAGCCCGGTGATGGGGGCGGCTATGGTGCTAAAGTGGGGCACGAACCTTCGATAGTACCCCGCCATCCCGATAAAGGCCTGGACCTGCTTTTTGGTTTGGGGAGCGGGCCAGTCTCTGATCATAGAATCATAGAATCTCAGGGTTGGAAGGGACCTCAGGAGGTATCTAGTCCAACCCCCTGCTCAAAGCAGGACCAAACCCAACTAAATCATCCCAGCCAGGGCTTTGTCAAGCCTGACCTTAAAAACCTCTAAGGAAGGAGATTCCACTACCTCCCTAGGTAACCCATTCCAGTGCTTCACCACCCTCCTAGTGAAAAAGTTTTTCCTAATATCCAGCCTAAACCTCCCCCTCTGCAACTTGAGACCATTACTCCTTGTTCTGTCATCTTCTACCACTGAGAACAGTCTAGATCCATCCTCTTTGGAACCCCCTTTCAGGTAGTTGAAAGCAGCTATCAAATCCCCCCTCATTCTTCTCTTCTGCAGACTAAACAATCCCAGTTCCCTCAGCCTCTCCTCATAAGTCATGTGCTCCAGCCCCCTAATCATTTTTGTTGCCCTCCGCTGGACTCTCTCCAATTTATCCACATCCTTCTTGTAGTGTGAGGCCCAAAACTGGACACAGTACTCCAAATTGAGGCCTCACCAGTGCTGAGTAGAGGGGAATGATCACATCCCTCGATCTGCTGGAAATGCCCCTACTTATACAACCCAAAATGCCATTAGCCTTCTTGGCAACAAGGGCACCCTGCTGACTCATATTCAGCTTTTCGTCCACCGTAACCCCTAGGTCCTTTTCTGCAGAACTGCTGCCCAGCCATTCGGTCCCTAGTCTGTAGCAGTGCCTGGGATTCTTCCGTCCTAAGTGCAGGACTCTGCACTTGTCCTTGTTGAACCTCATCATATTTCTTTTGGCCCAATCCTCTAATTTGTTTAGGTCCCTCTGTATCCTATCCCTACCCTCCAGCGTATCAACCACTCCTCCCAGTTTAGTGTCATCTGCAAACTTGCTAAGGGTGCAGTCCACACCATCCTCCAGATTGTTAATGAAGATATTGAACAAAACCGGCCCCAGCACCGACCCTTGGGGCACTCCACTTGATACCGGCTGCCAACTAGACATGGAGCCATTGATCACTACCCGTTGAGCCCGACCATCTAGCCAGTTTTCTATCCACCTTACCGTCCATTCATCCAGCCCAGACTTCTTTAACTTGCTGGCAAGAATACAGTGGGAGACTGTATCAAAAGCTTTGCTAAAGTCCATAAATAGCACATCCACTGCTTTCCCCTCATCCACAGAGCCGGTTATCTCATCATAGAAGGCAATTAGGTTAGTCAGGCATGACTTGCCCTTGGTGAATCCATGCTGACTGTTCCTGATCACTTTCCCCTCCTTTAAGTGGTTCAGGATTGATTCCTTGAGGACCTGTTCCATGATTTTTCCAGGGACTGAGGTGAGACTGACTGGCCTGTAGTTCCCTGGATCTTCCTTCTTCCCTTTTTTAAAGATGGGCACTACAGTAGCTTTTTTCCAGTCATCCGGGACCTCCCCCGATCGCCATGATTTTTCAAAGATAATGGCCAATGGCTCTGCAATCTCATCGGCCAACTCCTTTAGCACCCTCGGATGCAGCGCATCTGGCCCCATGGACTTGTGCTCGTCCAGCTTTCCTAAATAGCCCCGAACTACTTCTTTCTCCACAGAGAGCTGGTCACCTCCTCCCCATACCGTGCTGCAGAGTGCAGCTGTCTGGGAGCTGACCTTGTCTGTGAAGACAGAGGCAAAAAAAAGATTGAGTACACTAGCTTCTTCTTCAAGTGATTGCTCCTATGCATTCCAGTCAGGTGTGCGCGCCGCGCGTGCACGGCTCTTCGGAACATTTTTACTCTAGCAACTCCGGCGGGCCGGCTGGGCGCCCCCTGGAGTGGCGCCGCTATGGCGCCCGTTATATACCCCAGCCGGCCCGTCCGCTCCTCAGTTCCTTCTTACCGCCCGTGACGGCCAGTTGGAACTGTGGAGTGCTCTCTGTCCTCCACTGCCCTAGCTCTCGCTACTGTTCTTTGTATATAGTTCGTTTAGTACTTAGTGTAGATAGTTTTTGATAGTTAATTAGTTAGGTTTTAGGATAAGGTTAAGGGGGGTATCCCCTCCCTTTCCTCCCCCGGTGCGGGCTCATGCCCAAGGCACCGGGCTTTAAGCCCTGCGCGTTTTGCCAGAGGCCTATGCCAATCGGAGACCCACACGACGCCTGCCTCCACTGCCTTGGAGAAGGTCACCGAACAGATAAGTGTTCGATCTGTTCCGCCTTTAAACCGTGAACTCGTAAAGAGCTGGACATTAGATTGAAACAACTCCTAATGGAGGCATCGCTCCAGCCCCCGGCACCGTCCGCGCCGGCACCGAGGGCTTCATCGGTGCAGAGCGCACCAGCGGCCCCGAGCCGCTCCGGCACCGCGGCTCCGCAGCCTCAGCCAGCGGCTCCGAAGACCCGGCACCGCTCGCTCTCGCCTTCTAAAAAACCACAAACTGGCGAAGGCACTTGCTAAGGCCCGCGCTGAGGACTCAGCGAAGACGATTGCGCCACCTGCGGCCCCTGCGGTGGCCGTGCACAAGACGTGCACCGGGCCATTGACTCCGGCGCCGCAAGGGCCGTCGAGTCCGGCACCGCCACGCTCCCCGGCACCGACCGTGGTCGAGCCCCGGCTGCCATCTACGCCGGAGACATTCTCCTC
Source organism: Mauremys mutica (assembly GCF_020497125.1). Lineage (NCBI taxonomy): Eukaryota > Metazoa > Chordata > Testudines > Geoemydidae > Mauremys > Mauremys mutica. Next base: position 298,108,680 of record NC_059073.1, read on the forward strand.
GGCGCGCAAGCTAATACAGCTCATAGAGGCACCGAGCCTCCGGCCCCCGGCACCGCCGGCGCGGGCTGTCGTGTCGGCAGGAAAACCGGCCATGATGCTCCGGCCGCCCTCTCCGGACAGACGGCACGGACGACGCTCCCGGTCCCGGTCACGTTCCCGGTCCCACCGCAGGTCACCGTCCCGTCGATCGCGATCTCGGCACCGCTCCCCATCGCGGCACCGGTCACCGTCTCGCCGTCGGTCGCAGTCCCGGTACCGCTCGTCATCGCGGTACCGGTCGCACTCCCAGAGTCGCACCAGGTCCCGATCGCCGTCGCGTCGGCACCGACAGAGGTCTCCGTCCCGGCACCGTTCCCGGCACCGTTCCCCGCGCAGCCGCTCCCGGCACTGCAGGTCCGATTCCCGGTCGAGCTCCCGGCACCGGTCGAGCTCCCGGCACCGCGGCAGACGTTGGTCTCGGTCACCGTCCCGGTACCGTGAAGACCGTCCGGGGCCGAACTGCCTCAGTCGACGGCACAATCCATCGGCACCTCGGCACCGCCATGGCCATCCCGCCCTGCGTCGGTCGCCTCCGCGGTGGACAGCAATGCTCACCTACCGCCTACCCCACACGGTCAACCTCAGGGGGCACAGCAGTGGGGATTCTGGGTGCCATGGGCCCAGTATGAGACTCAGGGGGTGCCGTTGCCCCCAAGAGCCCCTGCTTCCGAGCGCAGGGTACCAGAGGCGACGGTTAGCCGACCGCCCCCTTCTCCTCCACGAGGGGACCGTGCAGCCCGACCCAGCCGACGAGCAGTCCGCAGGTCCTTCGACGGAGGCCGCTGTCCAGGGCTTGTCCTCGTCGTCCTCACCGGACGAGGCGGTGGCCGGAGCTTCTACCAAGGAGCCTCCGCCTATAGACCTGAAGGCTCACCAAGACCTGCTTCGCCACATGGCGGCGGCTATGTCTCTTCCAGTGGCGGAGGTTCAGGAGGACGAGGACCCTATCTCTAACGTCGTCGGAGCAGAGGCTCCCGTGCGAGTGGCGTTACCATTTGTACGGACAATACAGAAGAACGCCACCACACTTTGGCAGACGCCTGCGTCCATCCCTCCTACGGCTTGTGGGGTCGAGCGCAAATATTCAGTCCCCCCCACGGGCTACGAGTATCTTTATACTCACCCAACCCCGGACTCGTTGGTCGTCCAGTCGGTCAACGACAGGGAGAGGCACGGTCAACCTGCCCCTGTGCCTAAGTCGAAGGACGCGAGGCGAATGGACCTGTTAGGCCACAAGATCTACTCGGCGGGCGGCCTACAAATGCGCATCGCCAACCAGATGGTCCTCCTCGCCAGGTACGTCTTTGACATCATGACGTCCCTGGCAAAGTTTACAGAGCTCCTGCCAACAGCCTCCCGCCAGGAGTTCTCGGCAATGTTGGACGAGGGAAAGAAATCGTCCAGGTCCTCCATCACAGCCGCCCTTGACGCCGCGGACTCGGGAGCTCGGACCTTAGCCTCCGGCGTGACGATGCGGCGCATCTCCTGGCTGCAGTCCTCCACCCTGCCGCCGGAGGTGCAATATACGTTACAGGACCTGCCGTTTGACACTCAAGGTCTCTTCTCCGAGAAGACTGATTCCCGGATCCAGACCCTAAAGGACGGTCGTGTTGCCATCCGCACCCTAGGGATGCACACGCCGGCTCCACAGCGCAGGTCCTTCCGGCAGCAACCCCCCTGGTCCTTCCACCAACAACGCTACCGCCCGTACAATAGCAGGCGACCGGGTCCAAATCGCCGTCGTCCTTCCGGCAACAGGCGTAGCCAGGGCCAGGCCTCTTCCAAGGCCCCTCAGGGGTCCAAGCAGGCCTTTTGATGGGACGCTCGAGGATGGCTGGAGAGTCTTGCCCGCATGCTCGGGGTTCAGCTGACCGCCATATTTGGGGTCGGGAAGGAATTTTCCTCCAGGGCAGATTGGCAGTGGCCCTGGAGGTTTTTCGCCTTCCTCCGAAGCATGGGGCAGGGGTCGCTTGCTAAAGGAGTGGGTAGATCGGCTTATGTGGCCTGCATCTTGCAGGAGGTCAGACTAGATGATCATAATGGTCCCTTCTGATCTTGAATTCTATGATTCTATGATTCTATGGCCCATCACTCTCCCTACCGGATCCTACCCCTTTATTTTACAACCGCCTTACCCATTTCTTTTCGGCGTGGTCCCAATTAACAACGGACAACTGGGTGCTTCAAACAGTCCAGTCGGGATACCGCCTTCAATTTGTTTCGCCCCCACCTTCCCACCCACCCTCCCTGTCCCTCTTCAGGGACCCCTCTCACGAGCAAGTCCTCTTACAAGAGGTCCAGATTCTGTTGAGCGTGGGTGCCATAGAGGCAGTGCCTCAAGACAGGTGGGGCAGGGGATTCTACTCCCGTTATTTTCTCATCCCCAAAGTGAAAGGCGGGCTACGTCCTATCCTGGACCTTCGCGAGCTGAACAAGTACCTTCTCAAGCCCAAGTTTCACATGGTCACCCTGGGGACCATCATTCCCTCTCTGGATCCGGGAGACTGGTTTGCCGCCCTCGACATGAAGGACGCCTACTTCCATGTCGCGATCTATCCTCCCCATCGACGTTACCTCCGGTTTGTGGTCAACAACACCCACTACCAGTTCGCCGTGTTACCGTTCGGGCAAATGCATGGCAGTGGTTGCCGCAGCCCTCCGCCGTCGTCGGATACATGTCTACCCGTATCTCGACGACTGGCTGGTTCGCGGACAGTCTCGACAGCTGGTAATGGGCCAGTTGACAAACATACTGTCCCTCTTCCGGCGACTCGGTCTTCTCATCAATACCGAGAAGTCCACCTTGATCCCGTCGCAGCGGGTGGAGTTCATTGGAGCGGTCCTCGACTCCTCGTTGGCCCGGGCCTGCCTACCGCGATCTCGCCATCAGACGATGGTCTCCCTCATCCGGGACCTCATCACCTTCCCAACCACGACGGTGCGCTCCTGCCTCCGCCTCCTGGGCCACATGGCATCATGCACGTACGTCACCGCGTACGCGCGGCTTCACCTCTGCCCATTCCAGTCTTGGCTCGCGTCGGTGTACCGGCCGCATCGAGATCCCATCGATATGGTGGTCACAGTCTCCAGGCCAACCCTCGAGTCCCTCAACTGGTGGCTAGACCCGGAGGTCGTCTGTGCGGGGGTCCCGTTCCACCCTCCTCGCCCGTCCGCCACTCTGACCACGGATGCCTCAGCGCTCGGTTGGGGAGCTCACCTGGGCGACCTTCACACCCAGGGCCTGTGGTCGCCCCAGGAGCTCGCTCTGCACATCAATGTCCGCGAGCTGCAAGCGATCCGTTTGGCCTGTCGCACCTTCTGCACCCACCTGCAAGGCCGCTGTGTGACAGTGTTCACGGACAATACATCAGCCATGTTCTACGTGAACAAGCAGGGCGGAGCCCGCTCCTCCCTCCTCTGCAAGGAGGCGATGCTCCTGTGGGACTTCTGCGTGACCCACTCCATTCACCTAGAAGCGTCCTTTCTTCCAGGAGTACAGAACACGCTGGCCGACCATCTCAGCAGGTCATTCCTCTCCCACGAGTGGTCTCTCCGTCCCGATGTCGTGCACACAATCTTCCGCAGGTGGGGGTTTCCCCGGATAGACCTATTCGCCTCCAAGGCGAACAGAAAGTGCCACCTGTTCTGCTCGTTCCAGGGTCACTCGCCGGGCTCCCTGTCGGACGCCTTCCTGTATTCCTGGAAGGATCACCTTCTCTATGCCTTCCCTCCGTTCCCGCTCGTCCACCGAGTGTTACAGAAGCTTCGGAGGGACAGAGCCACCGTCATACTCGTAGCTCCGGCCTGGCCGAGGAAACATTGGTACTCCCTGCTGCTCGAGCTCTCCGTTCGGGATCCTATCCCCCTTCCGTTGTGGCCGGACCTCATCACCCAGGATTTCGGCAGACTCCGCCATCCGAGCCTGCAATCCCTCCATCTTACAGCTTGGTACCTGCGTGGTTGACCCACGCAGAGAGGGACTGTTCGGCAGCAGTTCAGCACGTTCTGCTGGAGAGCAGAAAGCCTTCCACTCGCTCCACCTATCTGGCGAAATGGAAGCGGTTCGCGCTCTGGTGTGACCAATGAGGCCTCAATCCCTTCGTAGTCCCTGTCCCTACCATCCTGGACTGCCTCTGGTACCTTAAGGAGCAAGGTCTTGCGGTCTCCTCCTTGAGAGTTCACCTGGCAGCAGTGTCCGCCTTTCGTCCATCCGTGGAAGGTCGGTCCATCTTCTCCAACCCGATGGTTTCCCGCTTCCTTAAAGGCCTGGACCGCTTGTACCCGCCGGTGCGGCGTCCTGCCCCGACCTGGGATTTGAACCTCGTGCTGGCCAAGCTGATGGGTCCCCCCTTCGAGCCCTTGGCCACGTGCTCCCTGCTCTACCTCTCCTGGAAGACGGCCTTCCTCGTCGCCATTACATCAGCGAGGCGAGTCTCTGAGCTCCGTGCTCTAACGGTTAGTCCGCCATACACCGTCTTCCACGGGGACAAGGTGCAGCTTCGACCACATCCGGCCTTCCTCCCAAAGGTGGTGTCGGCCTTCCACCTCAACCAGGAGATCTTCCTCCCGGTATTCTTCCCGAAGCCACATGCCTCGCCTCGGGAGCAACAGCTGCACGCCCTCGACGTCCGCAGGGCGCTCGCTTTCTACATCGAGCGGACTAAGCCCTTCCGGCGTTCGCCCCAGCTGTTCGTAGCGGTTGCTGACTGCATGAAGGGCGAGCCGATCTCCTCCCAACGGATTTCCTCCTGGGTGACGGAATGTATCCGGACCTGCTACAAGCTTGCTCGCATGCCGCCATGCCACCTCACCGCTCACTCCACGAGAGCGCACGCCTCGTCGGCCGCCTTCCTGGCCCATGTTCCCATCCAGGACATCTGTTGAGCGGCCACCTGGTCTTCGGTCCACACCTTCGCCTCCCACTACGCGTTGGTGCAGCAGTCTCGAGACGACGCAGCCTTCGGCTCCGCGGTATTACACTCCGCCACGTCTCACTCCGACCCCACCGCCTAGGTAAGGCTTGGGAATCACCTAACTGGAATGCATAGGAGCAATCACTCGAAGAAGAAAAGACGGTTACTCACCGTAGTAACTGTTGTTCTTCGAGATGTGTTGCTCCTATCCATTCCAGACCCGCCCTCCTTCCCCGCTGTCGGAGTAGCCGGCAAGAAGGAACTGAGGAGCGGACGGGCCGGCTGGGGTATATAACGGGCGCCATAGCGGCGCCACTCCAGGGGGCGCCAGCCGGCCCGCCGGGGTTGCTAGGGTAAAAAAGTTCCGAGATGCCGTGCACGCGCGGCGCGCACACCTGACTGGAATGGATAGGAGCAACACATCTCGAAGAACAACAGTTACTACGGTGAGTAACCATCTTTTTCTCCACATCCTCTGTCACTAGGTTCCCTCCCTCATTCAGTAAGGGGCCCACACTTTCCTTGACTTTCTTCCTGTTGCTAACATACCTGAAGAAACCCTTCTTGTTACTCCTAACATCTCCGGCTAGCTGCAACTCCAAGTGTGATTTGGCCTTCCTGATTTCACTCCTGCATGTCTGAGCAATACTTTTGGGTTCCTGTGTGCCCACAGGTGCTGGGTGTCACTGTGGGTGTTGGGTGTCTGTCCATGGTTGCTCAGTGTCACTGCAGGTGGTGGGTATCTGTGTGCGTACCAGCACTGGGTGTCACTTTGGGTGGTGGGTATCTGTGTGCCCACGGCTGCTGGATGACACCACAGGTATTGTGTAGCTGTGTGCCCACGGGTGCTGGCTGTTACTGTGGGTTTTGGTTATCTCTGTGCCCCTGGGTGCTGGGTTTCCCGGCGGGTGTTGGGTTTCTGTGCCCATGGTTGCTGGGTGTCCCTGTGAGTTTTGCATATCTTTGTTGCTGCAGGTGCTGGGTGTCACTGCGGGTGTTGGGTATTGTGCCCATAGGTGCTGCGTGTCCCTGTGGCTGGTGGTTATCTGTGCCCATGGGTGCTGGGATTCCCTGCTGGTGTTGGGTATCTGTGTGCCCATGGGTGCTGGGTGTCAGTGTGGGTGTTGGGTATCTCTTTGCCCATAGGTGCTGGGTGTCACTGCGGGTGTTTGGTATCTGTGTGCCCGGGGGTACTGGCTGTTACTGCGGGTGTTGGCTGTCTGTGTGCCCATGGGTGCTGGGTGTCAGTGTGGGTGGTGGGTATCTGTGTGCCCGTGGGTGCTGGGTGTCAATGCGGGTGGTGGGTATCTGTGTACCCCCGGTTTCTGGGTTTCAACACGGGTGGTGAATATCTGTGTTGCTGCAGGTGCTGGCTGTTACTGCGGGTGTTGGGTGTCTGTGTGCCTGTGGGTGCTGGGTGTCACTGCAGGTGTTGGGTATCTGTGTGCCCATGGGTGCTGGGTGTCACTGCGGGTGTTGGGTGTCTGTGTGCCCGTGGGTGGTGGGTGTCACTGTGGGTGTTGAGTATCTGTGTGCCTATGGGTGCTGGGTGTCATTGCGGGTGCTGGGTGTCATTGAAGGTGCTGGGTGTCTGTGTGCCCGGGGGTACTGGCTGTTACTGCGGGTGTTGGGTGTCTGTGTGCCCATGGGTGCTGGGTGTCACTGCGGGTGTTGGGTGTCTGTGTGCCCATGGGTGCTGGGTGTCACTGCGGGTGTTAGGTATCGGTGTGCCTGTGGGTGCTCGGTGTCACTGCAGGTGTTGGGTATCTGTGTGCCAATGGGTGCTGGGTGTCACTTTGGGTGTTGAGTATCCTTGTGCCCATGGGTGCTGGGTGTCACTGCAGGTGTTGGGTATCTGTTTACCCATGGGTGCTGGGTGTCACTGTGGGTGTTGGGTATCTGTGTGCTCGTGGGTGCTGGGTATCCTTGTGCCCATGGTTGCTGGGTGTCACTGCAGGTGTTGGGTATCTGTGTGCCCGTGGGTGCTGGGTGTCACTGTGGGTGTTGGGTATCTGTGTGCCCGTGGGTGGTGGGTGTCACTGTGGGTGTTGAGTATCTGTGTGTCCATGGGGGCTGGGTGTCACTGCAGGTGTTGGGTATCTGTTTACCCATGGGTGCTGGGTGTTACTGCAGGTGTTTAGTATCCTTGTTCCCGTGGGTGCTGGGTGTCACTGCAGGTGTTGGGTATCTGTGTGCCCGTGGGTGCTGGGTGTCACTGCGGGTGTTGGGAATCTGTGTGCCCGTGGGTGCTGGGTGTCACTGCGGGTGTTGGGTATCTGTGTGCCCATGGGTGCTGGGTGTCACTGCGGGTGTTGGGTATCTGTGTGCCTGTGGATGCTGGGTGTCACTGCGGGTGTTGGGTATCTTTGTGCCTGTGGATGCTGGGTGTCACTGCGGGTGTTTGGTATATGTGTGTCTCTGGGTTCTGGGTTTTGAACGGGGGTGGGGGATATCTGTGTGGCTGCAGGTGCTGGCTGTCACCATGGCTATTTGGTATCTGTTTGCCCGCAGTTGCTGGGTATCACTGTGGGTGTTGGGTGTATGTGTGCCCATGGCAGCTGCGTATGTGGGTCACTGTGGGCGTCGGGTATGTGGGTCTGTGATGAACTGGGAATGTTCTTAATGTTTCCTCTGAATACTGTGTGGGTGTGTCAGTGTCCCCTATGCAGTTCTTAAGTATCTAGGTGGTGGGATAGGGGTGATGGGTGCAGAGCCCTAGAGGGCAGGGGTGATGGTGCCTGCACAGAGAATGCCGACACCCTGTCTGCTGGCAGGTGACGGCCTGGGCCCCTCCCCTGCAAAAGGAAGAGATCCACCAAGGGATCATCCCCCTTCTCCTCCCAACCGTCCCTTTCCAGGTCCAGGGGTCCCCTCACTCTCCTCCCATACAGCAGCTCGAAAGGGAAGAACCCTGGGGGTATGTGGGTTGCATGAGCATCGGGTATCTGGGTCGCGTGGGCGCTGGGTATGCGGGTCGCGTGGGTGTCGGGTATGTGGGTCGCGTGGGTGTCGGGTATGTGGGTTGCGTGGGTGTCGGGTATGTGGGTTGCATGGGTGTCGGGTATGTGGGTCGCGTGGGTGTTGGGTATGTGGGTTGCGTGGGTGTCGGGTATCCGGGTCGCGTGGGCGCTGGGTATGCAGGTCACTGTGGGCGTGGGGTATGCAGGTCACTGTGGGCGTGGGGTATGCGGGTCGCGTGGGCGCTGGGTATGTGGGTCGCGTGGGTGTCGGGTATCTGGGTCACGTGGGCGCTGGGTATGCAGGTCGCGTGGGCATCGGGTATGTGGGTCACGTGGGTGTCGGGTATCTGGGTCGCGTGGGCGCTGGGTATGCGGGTTGCGTGGGTGTCGGGTATCTGGGTCGCGTGGGCATCAGGTATGTGGGTTGCGTGGGCGTCGGGTATCTGGGTCGCATGGGCGCTGGGTATGCGGGTCGCGTGGGTGTCGGGTATGTGGGTCGTGTGGGTGTCGAGTATCTGGGTCGTGTGGGTGCTGGGTATGTGGGTCACGTGGGTGTCGGGTATCTGGGTTGCGTGGGCATCGGGCATGCGGGTCACGTGGGCGCTGGTTATGCGGGTCATGTGGCCGTCGGGTATCTGGGTCGCGTGGGCGTCGGGTATCTGGGTCACGTGGGCGTTGGGTATGCGGGTTACTTGGGCGCTGGGTATGCGGGTCGCGTGGGTGTCGGGTATCTGGGTGGCGTGGGTGTCGGGTATGCGGGTCGCGTGGGCGTCGGGTATCTGGGTCGCGTGGGCGTCGGGTATCTGGGTTGCGTGGGCGCTGGGTATGCGGGTCGTGTGGGTGTCGGGTATCTGGGTTGCGTGGGCATCGGGTATCTGGGTCGCATGGGCGCTGGGTATGCGGGTCGCGTGGGTGTCAGGTATGTGGGTCGTGTGGGTGTCGAGTATCTGGGTCGTGTGGGTGCTGGGTATGTGGGTCACGTGGGTGTCGGGTATCTGGGTTACATGGGCATCGGGCATGCGGGTCACGTGGGCGCTGGTTATGCGGGTCATGTGGCCGTCGGGTATCTGGGTCGCGTGGGCGTCGGGTATCTGGGTCACGTGGGCATTGGGTATGCGGGTTACTTGGGCGCTGGGTATGCGGGTCGCGTGGGTGTCGGGTATCTGGGTGGCGTGGGTGTCGGGTATGCGGGTCGCGTGGGCGTCGGGTATCTGGGTCGCGTGGGCGTCGGGTATCTGGGTTGCGTGGGCGCTGGGTATGCGGGTTGCGTGGGTGTCAGGTATCTGAGTCGTGTGGGTGTCGGGTATCTGGGTCGCGTGGGCGCTGGGTATGTGGGGCGCATGGGCGTCGGGTATCTGGGTCGCGTGGGCGCTGGGTATGCGGGTCGCGTGGGCGCTGGGTACATGGGTTGCGTGGGCACTGGGTATCTGGGTTGCGTGGGTGTCGGGTATCTGGGTCGCGTGGGCATCGGGTATGAGGGTCGCGTGGGCGTCGGGTATGTGGGTCGCGTGGGCGTCGGGTATCTGGGTTGCGTGGGCACTGGGTATGCGGGTCGCCTGGGTGTCGGGTATCTTGGTTGCGTGGGCGCTGGGTATGCGGGTTGCATGGGTGTCGGGTATCTGGGTCGCGTGGGTGTCGGGTATCTGGGTCGCGTGGGTGCTGGGTACGCGGGTTGCGTGGGCGCTGGGTATGCGGGTCGCGTGGGCGCTGGGTAGGCGGGTCGCGTGGGTGTTGGGTATCTGGGTCGCGTGGGCGCTGGGTACGCGGGTTGCGTGGGCGCTGGGTAGGCGGGTCGCGTGGGTGTTGGGTATCTGGGTCGCGTGGGCGTCGGGTATTCGGCTCTCATGGGCGCTGGGTATCTGGGTCGCATGGGCGCTGGGTACACGGGTCGCGTGGGCGCTGGGTACGTGGGTCGCGTGGGCGCTGGGTACACGGGTCACGTGGGCGCTGGGTACGTGGGTCGCATGGGCGCTGGGTACGCGGGTCGCGTGGGCGCTGGGTACGCGGGTCGCGTGGGTGCAGGGTACGCGGGCTGCGTGGGCGCTGGGTAGGCGGGTCGCGTGGGCGCTGGGTACGTGGGTCGCGTGGGCGCTGGGTACGCGGGTTGCGTGGGTGCAGGGTATGTGGGTCGCGTGGGCGCTGGTTACGCGGGTCACGTGGCCGCTGGGTACGCGGGTCACGTGGGTGTCGGGTATCTGGGTCGCGTGGGCGCTGGGTACGCGGGTCGCGTGGGTGTCGGGTATCTGGCTCGCGTGGGCGCTGGGTACGCGGGTCACGTGGGTGTCGGGTATCTGGGTCGCGTGGGCACTGGGTACGCGGGTTGCGTGGGCGCTGGTTACGCGGGTCGCGTGGGCACTGGGTACGCGGGTCGCGTGGGTGTCGGGTATCTGGCTCGCGTGGGCGCTGGTACGCGGGTCGCGTGGGCGCTGGCTATGTGGGTCGCGTGGGCGCTGGTTACGTGGGTCACGTGGGCGCTGGGTACGCGGGTCACGTGGGTGTCGGGTATCTGGGTCGCGTGGGCGCTGGGTACGCGGGTCACGTGGGTGTCGGGTATCTGGCTCGCGTGGGCGCTGGCTATGTGGGTCGCGTGGGCGCTGGGTACGCGGGTCGCGTGGGTGCAGGGTATGTGGGTCGCGTGGGCGCTGGGTACGCGGGTCGCGTGGGTGTCGGGTATCTGGCTCGCGTGGGCGCTGGGTACGCGGGTCGCGTGGGCGCTGGGTACGCGGGTCGCGTGGGTGTTGGATACGCGGGTTGCGTGGGCGCTGGTTACGCGGGTCGCGTGGGCGCTGGGTACGCGGGTCGCGTGGGTGTCGGGTATCTGGCTCGCGTGGGCGCTGGGTACGCGGGTCGCGTGGGTGTCGGGTATCTGGCTCGCGTGGGCGCTGGGTACGCGGGTCCCGTGGGCGCTGGCTATGTGGGATGCCGCGGGCGTTGGGCACGGAAATGTTGGGTACAGCAGAAGCTCAGCGTTGCGAGCCCCTGGCGCCCGGAGGTTGTTGCTCACGCTGAACACAACGTTGTGGTTCTTTGCCACGTTTCCAGCTGAGCGGCGGCTTCACACACTTTGCTGCGCACACACAAATGCTGCTTTAACCAGCCTCATGGGAGCTGAACAAGCCCAGAAACAGGTCTGTTATGTTGTCGTTTAACCCCCCCCCCTTTCTCGCCGTTGGCCTTTCACGGGGGCTTTTCTTTGTGGCGCTGTCCCGGGCCCAGGCTGGGTGCTCCGGAGCCCCTTGCACCACGGGCACCACGGTGGGTGTCCGCGCCCCCAGCCCCTTTCCCTCCACCCGTTCCCCGCCTCGGCCCCGCCCCCATTCCAACCCCGCCCCCAAAGTCCCTGCCCTAACTCCGCCCCCACTCCGCCCCTGTTGGTCCCTTTCCCCAATCCCGGCCCTGGCCCCACCTCCTCCCCCTCCCTCCCCGCCCCGCGAATCAGCTGCTCCGCGGCGCAAGCGCTGGGAGGGGGAGAAGCAGGACGCGCTCGCGGCGGAGGTGGAGGTGAGCTGGAACACGGGGGCGGGGGGAGCTGCTGGGGGTGCTGAGCACCCACCAATGTTTTTCTGTGGGTGCTCCAGCCCCGAGGCACCCCCAGAGTCGGCACCTATGGCTCACACTGAAGTCAGACAGTGACTCTCCTCAGAGCGCGCCACCCCCCTGGGCTTCAGCGCCTCCTGGGTCTGACCTCGGAGCCATCAGCCCCCTGCTCACCCCGTGAGCGCCCCACACCAGAACCGGACACCTGGGGAGCCTCCCACCCCCCGAAAGGGCCCTGCCCCCCGCTCTGCAGCCAGCCTGTGACACAGACGGGTTATTAGTCACGGGGAACCCAGCGTAGAGCAGAGCTTGTTAGCACAGGAAACCGGCAGTTACAGCCAAGTCCATCTTGGGGGGATCCAGAGCCCTGGGCTCTCCCCCCTGAGTCCCAAACCAGACTGACCCCTTCCAGCTGCCCTGTCTCAGGGCTTTGTGTCCCTCCCCCCCTGCCCCGAAAACAGGTCACCTGGTCTCTGTCACAGAGAAGGGGGCCTGATCATCAGTTGCCAGGATACAGCGTGTCTCCCTGGCAGCCAGTCGGCATCACACCTGCCCTCTACAGGCGTCTGCAACGATCACACACCCTGATCCCACCACCTAGACACTTGGATAACACATAGGGGAAACTGAGGCACACACAGGATTCAGAGAAAACATCAAGAACATTCCCACTTCCTCACACTTTGCTGCTGCCTGATTGCGAACTGCTGGTGCCAAGTGAGGTGTGTGGTGGACGGGTCAGTTTGTAACTCTGAGGTTCTACTCACTGTGTCCGGGTCGCAGAGGTTGTTGGTATCTGGATTGCCGTGTGTGCTGGGGCATGGAGGGTGTTGGGTATCCAACTTGCCGTGGGCTTTGGGTCACCTCATCGATGCTGCTCTGCGGCGGGTGTTGGATGACGGCAGGGTTGGGTTGCTGAGCAGCGGTGGTGCTGGGTGCTTGGGTTAGTGTGGCTATTGTGGCTGTGTCAGTGATACCGTGCTAGCCGCCGGCACAGAGACCCACCTGCCGATCCAGTTTCATGGCAATACAATGCCCTGTTGTGAGCAGGGTGAGCTCAGCAAGGAGAGCCAAGGAGTGAAAGGAAATGGAGCCCGTGGCTGGCTGTCAGGACCGTGTCTGGGGACACGAGTGGTGATACGCTGCTACAGCTGCTCTGCGAGGGGCATGTCCACAACCCCAGAGCTCCCAGCCCAAAGCCCGGCTCCCCAGCCAAGGGCGCTGGCACTGCTGGGCACCTCGGCAGGTGAACAGCGGCTCGTGGACTGAGAATGCTGTGTGTGTCTGTGTGCGTGGAGGGTCACCGTGTATCAGGAGGGGATGTTGCGGTGTCTGTGTGTGTCTGTGTGCGTGTGGGATCTCTGTGTGTATCGGGAGGGGATGTTGTGGTGTCTGTGTGTGTCTGTGTGCGTGGGGGGTCACCGTGTGTATCGGGAGGGGATGTTGCGGTGTCTGTGTGTCTGTGTGCGTGGGGGGTCACCGTGTGTATCGGGAGGGGCTGTTGTGGAGTCTGTGTGTGTCTGTGTGCGTGGGGGGTCACCGTGTGTATCGGGAGGGGATGTTGCGGTGTCTGTGTGTGTCTGTGTGCGTGTGGGATCTCTGTGTGTATCGGGAGGGGCTGTTGTGGTGTCTGTGTGTGTCTGTGTGCATGGGGGGTCACCGTGTGTATCGGGAGGGGATGTTGCGGTGTCTGTGTGTGTCTGTGTGCGTGGGGGGTCACCATGTGTATCGGGAGGGGCTGTTGTGGTGTCTGTGTGTGTCTGTGTGCATGGGGGGTCACCGTGTGTATCGGGAGGGGATGTTGCGGTGTCTGTGTGTGTCTGTGTGCATGGGGGGTCACCGTGTGTATCGGGAGGGGATGTTGTGGTGCCTTTGTGTGTCTGTGTGCGTGGGGGATCACTGTGTGTATCGGGAGGGGGTGTTGTGGTGCCTGTGTGTGTCTGTGTGTACATGGGCTGCTGTGTGTATTGGGAGGAGGTGGTGTGGTGCCTGTGTATGTCTGTGTGCGTGTGGGATCTCTGTGTGTATCGGGAGGGGGTGTTGTGGTGCCTTTGTGTGTCTGTGTGCATGTGGGGTCGCTGTGTGTATTGGGAGGGGGTGTTGCGGTGCCTGTGTGTGACTGTGTGTATGTGTGGTCGCTGTGTGTATCGGGAGGGGGTGTTGAGGTGCCTGTGTGTGTCTGTGTGTGTGTGGGGTCGCTGTGTGTATCGGGAGGGGGTGTTGTGGTGCCTGTGAGTACATGGGGTTGCTGTGTGTATCGGGAGGGGGTGTTGTGGTGCCTGTGTGTACATGGGGTCGCTGTCTGTATCAGAAGGGGGTGTTGTGGTGTCTGCGTGTGTGTGTTGGGGTGATGTCAAGGATCACTGTGTGTATTGGGAGGTAGGGTTGCGGTGCCTAGGTTGCGTCAGGGTGTATGTCAAGGATCATTGTGTGTATCAGGAGGGGGTGTTGCGGTGCCTATGTGTGTATGGGGTTGCTGTGTGTATCTGGCGGGGTTTACGGTGTCTGTGTGTGTGTCGGGGTGACACCAAGGATCACTGTGTGTATCTGGAGGGGATGTTGCGGTGCTTTTGTGTGTGTCAGTGTGATGTCAAGGATCAGTGTGTGTATCTGGAGGGGTTGTTGTGGTGTCTGTATGCATGTTGTGGTGTCTGTGTATGTCAAAGATCAGTGTGTGTATTTGGAGGAGGTATTGCGATGTGTGTGTTGTGTCAGGGTGGCACTAAGGATCAGTGTGCATACTTGGTGGGGGTGTTGTGGTGCCTGTGTGTGTGCTGGGGTGACATTAAGGATCACTTTGTGTAACAGGAGGAGTTCTCGCTGTGTGTGTGTGTGTGTGTGTGTGTGTGTGTGTGTCATGGAGTGTGGCGGAGTCCGGGCCCTGCACCCCCGGCTTCCTGCGATTCACCAGGACTCTCAGCCAGCCACGAAAGCAGCAGGTTTATTCAGACAACAGGACACAGGCCAGGACAGGTCTTGCAGGCACAGACAACAGGATCCCCCCCAATTAGGTCCATCTGGGGATCCCAGGGGCACCACAGCCCCCTTGGGGGGTCAGAGCCCCGTCTGGGCTCCCTCCATTCCCCAGCCGGCTCCTGAAACTCTCTCCCCCCAGCGTCTCCTCCCCCAGCCTTTGTCCAGCTCCCCGGCAGAGGTGTCACCTGGCCTCCCCCCTTCCTGGTTCTCCCGTTACCTGCTCAGGGATTCTCCCTCCAGCCAGTCTCCCATCCCCCAGTGCAGACCGTCCCCCCAGGCCAACACCCCCCACTCAGCATTCACCCCCAGTAAGAACAGTCCCAGCTCCTCACAGTGTGTCAGCGCGATGTCAAGGATCAGTGTGTGTATCCGGATGGGTGTTGTGGGGTGTGTGTGTGTGTGTCAGCGCGATGTCGAGGATCAGTGTGTGTATCCGGATGGGTGTTGTGGGGTGTGTGTGTGTGTGTCAGCGCGATGTCAAGGATCAGTGTGTGTATCCGGATGGGTGTTGTGGGGTGTGTGTGTGTGTGTCAGCGCGATGTCAAGGATCAGTGTGTGTATCTGGATGGGTGTTGTGGGGTGTGTGTGTGTGTCAGCGCAATGTCAAGGATCAGTGTGTGTATCCGGATGGGTGTTGTGGGGTGTGTGTGTGTGTCAGCGCGATGTCAAGGATCAGTGTGTGTATCCGGATGGGTGTTGTGGGGTGTGTGTGTGTGTGTGTCATCGCGATGTCAAGGATCAGTGTGTGTATCCGGATGGGTGTTGTGGGGTGTGTGTGTGTGTGTCAGTGCGATGTCAAGGATCAGTGTGTGTATCCGGATGGGTGTTGCGGTCAGGGCCGGCTCCAGGCAGCAGCATTCCAAGCTGGTGCTTGGGGCGGCAATCTGCAAGGGGCGGCACTCCCTGTTGTTTTGCCCCCAAGCAGCGCCCCGAATTGCCGCCAGACGGCGGGGGCAGTCCGTGTGCCCTTAGGGTGGCAGGTGCGTTTCCGCGCGGCTGCTGCCGAATTGCCGCCGCCGCGGAAACACACCTGCTGCCCTAAGGGCACATGACTGCCCCCGCCGTCCGGCGGCAATTCGGTGCGCTGCTTGGGGTGGCAAAAACTGAAGAGCCAGCCCTGGTTGCGGGGTGTGTGTGTGTGTTGGGGTGACATCAAGGATCAGTGTGTGTATCATGGTGGGTGTTGCAGTGTGTGTGTGTGTCGGGGTGACGTCTAGGATCAGTGTGTGTATCGGCGGTGTTCTGCGGTGTCTGTGTGTGTGTCGGGGTGATGTTGAGGATCAGTGTGTGTATCGGCGGGGTTGTTGCGGTGTGTGTGTGTGTGTTGGGGTGACGTTGAGGATCAGTGTGTGTATCGGCGGGGTTGTTGCGGTGTGTGTGTGTGTCTGTGTGTGCGTCGGGGTGACGTCAAGGATCAGTGTGACAAGAGTTTTGTCTGCATGAAGTGCCGCCTGATAGAGCTGATGGAAGAAAAGACCCAAGGACTGGAGATGCAGGTGGAAGCTCTGGTCGAGTTTAGAAGGGGGTTCAAGCGGATGATGGAGCAAAGACATGAGGAGGCTGAAGGGAAAAGCTCAGACTTGCAGATGGCAGCAGGACCAAAGAAGTCTGAGGGGAGGCTGCTGGGTGAGGAAAGTGGACGGTGGAAGCATGTGACTAAGAGAACCAGGAAGAAGAAAAGACAGGCCAGTGAAGGAGAAATAGAGCTCAGGGACAGGTTTGCAGAGTTGGAAAATGAAGAAGGGGCACGGCAGGTGGTCGCTGAAGTTGAGAGGGGAAGGAAGACAAGAAGAGCAGCTAGTCCTACAGGAAAAGGGGAAGAGTCAATGGAGACAACACCAAACATGAGCCCCAGGAGGATACAGGACGGGTTGCGGAGGATTGCAAGGGTGAATAGGAATCGAGAGGACTTGCAGCCAGTGGGTGCAGGGGATAGACCGGAGAATCACACTGTCACCAGGAAAAGGCAGGTCTACGTGATTGGGGACTCCTTACTGAGAAGAATAGACAGGCCTGTAACTAGAGCTGATCCGGAGAACAGAAGGGTGTGCTGTCTGCCTGGTGCTAAGATACGGGATGTGGACCTGAGGCTGAAAAGGATCCTAACGAGAGTGGGAAAGAATCCGTTGATTGTCCTTCATGTGGGAACAAATGATATGGCTAGATCCTCGCTGGAACGTATCAAGGGAGACTATGCCAGGCTGGGGAAGACGCTTAAGGAAATCAAGGCTCTGGTGATCTTCAGTGGGATTCTACCAGTTCCTAGAGAAGGGCAACAAAGGTGTGACAAGATTATGGCGATCAACAGATGGCTCAGGCAGTGGTGCTATAAGGAGGGCTTTGGGATATATGGCCACTGGGAAGCATTCATGGACAGAGGACTGTTCTCTCGGGATGGATTTCACCTGAGTAAGGAGGGAAATAGGCTTCTAGGATGGAGGCTGGCACAACTGATTAAGAGAGCTTTAAAATAGGAATCTGGGGGAGATGGTTGGGAGATGTCCAGGTAATCTCCATGCCGGAGTTCAACATTGAGAGGGAAGAAAACAAAATAAGAGAGGATACAGCCGTGGGCAGAAGCATGGACATAAGGAGGAAGGGTAGTGTAGATACCAGTCTAATGGGTGATACTGGTGGTAGAACGTCTGTGCCTAACCGGGTAAAGAATGTCAGTGAAGCCAGACAGCAAAAATTAAGATGTCTGTACACTAATGCGAGGAGCCTAGGTAACAAAATGGAGGAACTAGAGCTACTGGTGCAGGAAGTGAAACCGGATATTATAGGGATAACAGAAACATGGTGGAATAGTAGTCATGACTGGAGTACAGGTATTGTTGGCTATGTGCTGTTTAGGAAAGACAGAAATAAAGGCAAAGGAGGTGGAGTAGCATTGTATGTCAATGATGAGGTTAACTGTAAAGAAATAAGAAGGGATGGAATGGATAAGACAGAGTCTGTCTGGGCAAAAATCACATTGGGGAAGAAAGCTACTAGAGGCTCCCCTGAGATAGTGCTTGGGGTGTGCTACAGACCACCGGGATCTGATTTGGAGATGGATAGAGACCTCTTTAATGTTTTTAATGAAGTAAACACTAATGGGGGTTGTGTGATCATGGGAGACTTTAACTTCCCAGATATAGACTGGAGGACAAGTACTAGTAATAATAATAGGGCTCAGATTTTTCTGGATGCGATAGCTGATGGATTCCTTCACCAAGTAGTTGCTGAACCAACAAGAGGAGATGCCATTTTAGATTTGGTTTTGGTGAGTAGTGAGGACCTCATAGAAGAAATGGTTGTAGGGGAAAACCTTGGTTCGAGTGATCATGAGCTAATTCAGTTCAAACTAGATGGAAGGATAAACAAAAACAGATCTGGGACTAGGGTTTTTGATTTCAAAAGGGCTAACTTTAAAGAATTAAGCAAATTAGTTAGGGAAGTGGATTGGACTGAAGAACTCGTGGATCTAAAGGCGGAGGAAGCCTGGAATTACTTCAAGTCAAAGCTGCAGAAACTTTCAGAAGCCTGCATCCCAAGAAAGGGGAAAAAAATCATAGGCAGGAGTTGTAGACCAAGCTGGATGAGCAAGCATCTCAGAGAGGTGATTAAGAAAAAGCAGAAAGCCTACAAGGAGTGGAAGATGGGTGGGATTAGCAAGGAAAGCTACCTTAGTGAGGTCAGAACATGTAGGGATGAAGTGAGAAAGGCTAAAAGCCATGTAGAGTTGGACCTTGCAAAGGGAATTAAAACCAGTAGTAAAAGGTTCTATAGCCATATAAATAAGAAGAAAACAAAGAAAGAAGAAGTGGGACCCCTAAACACTGAGGATGGAGTGGAGGTTAAGGATAATCTAGGCATGGCCCAATATCTAAATAAATACTTTGCCTCAGTCTTTAATGAGGGTAATGAGGAGTTTAGGGATAATGGTAGGATGACAAATGGGAATGAGAATATGGAGGTAGATATTACCACATCCGAGGTAGAAGCCAAACTCGAACAGCTTAATGGGACAAAATCGGAGGGCCCAGATAATCTTCATTCAAGAATATTAAAGGAACTGCCACATGAAATTGCAAGCCCATTAGCAAGAATTTGTAATGAATCAGTAAACTCAGGGGTTGTACCGTACAACTGGAGAATTGCTAACATAGTTCCTATTTTTAAGAAAGGGAAAAAAGGTGATCTGAGTAACTATAGGCCTGTTAGTTTGACATCTGTAGTATGCAAGGTCTTGGGAAAAAATTTAAAGGAAAAAGTAGTCAAGGACATTGAGGTCAATGGTAATTGGGACAAAATACAACATGGTTTTACAAAAGGCAGATCGTGCCAAACCAACCTGATCTCCTTCTTTGAGAAGGTAACAGATTTTCTAGACAAAGGAAACACAGTGGATCTAATTTACCTCGATTTCAGTAAGGCATTTGATACGGTTCCACATGGGGAATTATTAGTTAAATTGGAAAAGTTGGGGAACAATATGAAAATTGAAAGGTGGATAAGGAACTGGTTAAAGGGGAGACTACAATGGGTCGTACTGAAAGGTGAACTGTCAGGCTGGAGGGAGGATACTAGTGGAGTTCCTCAGGGATCGGTTTTGGTTCCAATCTTATTTAACCTTTTATTACTGACCTTGGCACAAAAAGCGGGAATGTGCTAATAAAGTTTGCGGATGACACAAAGCTGGGAGGTATTGCCAATACAGAGAAGGACCGGGATATCCTACAGGAAGATCTGGATGACCTTGTAAACTGGAGTAATAGTAATAGGATGAAATTTAATAGTGAAAAGTGCAAGGTCATGCATTTAGGGATTAATAACAAGAATTTTAGTTATAAATTGGGGACACATCAGCTGGAAGTAACAGAGGAGGAGAAGGACCTCGGAGTATTGGTTGATCACAGGTTGATCATAGGATGACTATGAGCCGCCAATATGGCCGTTAAAAAAGCTAATGCGGTCTTGGGTTGCATCAGGCGAGGTATTTCCAGCAAAGACAAAGAGGTGTTAGTACCGTTATAGAAGGCACTGGTGAGACCTCATCTGGAATACTGTGTGCAGTTCTGGTCTCCCATGTTTAAGAAGATGAATTCAAACTGGAACAGGTTCAGAGACAGGCTACTAGGATGGTCCGAGGAATGGAAAAGAATCTGTCTTATGAAAGGAGACTGAAAGAGCTTGGCTTGTTTAGCCTAACCAAAAGAAGGTTGAGGGGGGATATGATTGCTCTTTCTACATATATCAGAGGGATTAATATTA
This sequence comes from Mauremys mutica, assembly GCF_020497125.1. Classification (NCBI taxonomy): domain Eukaryota; kingdom Metazoa; phylum Chordata; order Testudines; family Geoemydidae; genus Mauremys; species Mauremys mutica. Next base: position 298,128,361 of record NC_059073.1, read on the forward strand.
GGGAGGGAGAGGAATTATTTAAGCTCAGTACCAATGTGGACACAAGAACCAATGGACAAAACTGGATACTGGGAAGTTTAGACTTGAAATTAGACGAAGGTTTCTAACCATCAGAGGAGTGAAGTTCTGGAACAGCCTTCCAAGGGGAGTAGTGGGGGCAAAAGACATATCTGGCTTCAAGACTAAGCTTGATAAGTTTATGGAGGGGATGGTATGATGGGATAGCCTAATTTTGGCAATTGATCAAAGATCAGTTGCCAAATTATCAGCAGATAAGTATGCCCAGTGATCTGGGATGGGATGTTAGATGGGTTGGGATCTGAGTTACTACAGAGAATTCTTTCCTGGGTGCTGGCTGGTGAGTCTTGCCCACATGCTCAGGGTTTAACTGATCGCCATATTTGGGGTCGGGAAGGAATTTTCCTCCAGGGCAGATTGGCAGAGGCCCTGGACGTTTTTCGCCTTCCTCTGCAGCATGGGGCACGGGTCACTTGCTGGAGGATTCTGTGCACCTTGAAGTCTTTAAACCATGATTTGAGGACTTCAGTGGCTCAGACATAGATCAGGGGTTTGTTACAGGAGTGGATGGGTGAGATTCTGTGGCCTGCATTGTGCAAGCGGTCAGACTAGATGATCATAATGGTCCCTTCTGACCTTAAAGTCTATGAGTCTATGAGTGTGTGTATCAGGATGGATGTTGCGTATCGAGGATCAGTGTGGGTATCGGCGAGGTTGTTGCGGTGTCTGTGTGTGTGTCGGGGTAACGTCGAGGATCAGTGTGTGTATCAGGATGGGTGTTGCAGTGTCTGTATGTGTGTCAGGGTGACGTCGAGGATCAGTGTGTGTTATCAGCGGGGTTGTTGCGGTTTGTGTGTGTGTGTGTCGGGGTGATGTCGAGGATCAGTGTGTATCAGGATGGGTGTTGCGGTGTCTGTGTGTGTGTCGGGGTGACGTCGAGGATCAGTGTGTGTATCAGGATGGGTGTTGCGTATCGAGGATCAGTGTGTGTATCAGGATGAATGTTGTGGTGTCTGTGTCGGGGTGATGTCGAGGATCAGTGTGTGTATCAGGATGGGTGTTGATCGAGGATCAGTGTGTGTATCAGGATGAATGTTGTGGTGTCTGTGTGTGTGTCGGGGTGACGTCGAGGATCTGTGTGTGTATCAGGATGGGTGTTGCGGTGTCTCTATGTGTGTCAGGGTGATGTTGAGGATCAGTATGTGTATCAGGATGGGTGTTACGGTGTCTGTATGTGTGTCGGGGTGACGTCAAGGATCAGTGTGTGTATCAGGATGGGTGTTGCAGTGTCTGTATGTGCGTCAGGGTGACATCGAGGATCAGTGTGTGTATCAGGATGGGTGTTGCGGTGTCCGTATGTGCATCGGGGTGACGTCGAGGATCAGTGTGTGTATCAGGATGAATGTTGCAGTGTCTGTGTGTGTGTTGGGGTGATGTCAAGGATCAGTGTGTGTATCAGGATGGGTGTTGCATATCGAGGATCAGTGTGTGTATCAGGATGAATGTTGCGGTGTCTGTGTGTGTGTCGGGGTGACGTCGAGGATCAGTGTGTGTATCAGGATGGGTGTTGCGTAACGAGGATCAGTGTGTGTATCAGGATGAATGTTGTGGTGTCTGTGTGTGTCGGGGTGATGTCGAGGATCAGTGTGTGTATCAGGATGGGTGTTGATCGAGGATCAGTGTGTGTATCAGGATGAATGTTGTGGTGTCTGTGTGTGTGTCGGGGTGACGTCGAGGATCTGTGTGTGTATCAGGATGGGTGTTGCGGTGTCTCTATGTGTGTCAGGGTGATGTTGAGGATCAGTATGTGTATCAGGATGGGTGTTGCGGTGTCCGTATGTGCATCGGGGTGACGTCGAGGATCAGTGTGTGTATCAGGATGAATGTTGCAGTGTCTGTGTGTGTGTCGGGGTGATGTCAAGGATCAGTGTGTGTATCAGGATGGGTGTTGCATATCGAGGATCAGTGTGTGTATCAGGATGAATGTTGCGGTGTCTGTATGTGTGTTGGGGTGACGTCGAGGATCAGTGTGTGTATCAGGATGGGTGTTACGGTGTCTGTATGTGTGTTGGGGTGACGTCGAGGATCAGTGTGTGTATCAGGATGGGTGTTATGGTGTCTGTGTGTGTGTCGGGGTGACGTCGAGGATCTGTGTGTGTATCAGGATGGGTGTTGCGGTGTCTCTATGTGTGTCAGGGTGATGTTGAGGATCAGTATGTGTATCAGGATGGGTGTTGCGGTGTCTGTATGTGTGTTGGGGTGACGTCGAGGATCAGTGTGTGTATCAGGATGGGTGTTGCGGTGTCTGTATGTGTGTCGGGGTGACATCGAGGATCAGTGTGTGTATCAGGATGGGTGTTGCATATCGAGGATCAGTGTGGGTATCGGCGAGGTTGTTGCGGTGTCTGTGTGTGTGTCGGGGTAACGTCGAGGATCAGTGTGTGTATCAGGATGGGTGTTGCAGTGTCTGTATGTGTGTCAGGGTGACGTCGAGGATCAGTGTGTGTTATCAGCGGGGTTGTTGCGGTTTGTGTGTGTGTGTGTCGGGGTGATGTCGAGGATCAGTGTGTATCAGGATGGGTGTTGCGGTGTCTGTGTGTGTGTCGGGGTGACGTCGAGGATCAGTGTGTGTATCAGGATGGGTGTTGCGTATCGAGGATCAGTGTGTGTATCAGGATGAATGTTGTGGTGTCTGTGTCGGGGTGATGTCGAGGATCAGTGTGTGTATCAGGATGGGTGTTGATCGAGGATCAGTGTGTGTATCAGGATGAATGTTGTGGTGTCTGTGTGTGTGTCGGGGTGACGTCGAGGATCTGTGTGTGTATCAGGATGGGTGTTGCGGTGTCTCTATGTGTGTCAGGGTGATGTTGAGGATCAGTATGTGTATCAGGATGGGTGTTACGGTGTCTGTATGTGTGTCGGGGTGACGTCAAGGATCAGTGTGTGTATCAGGATGGGTGTTGCAGTGTCTGTATGTGCGTCAGGGTGACATCGAGGATCTGTGTGTGTATCAGGATGGGTGTTGCGGTGTCTCTATGTGTGTCAGGGTGATGTTGAGGATCAGTATGTGTATCAGGATGGGTGTTGCGGTGTCTGTATGTGTGTTGGGGTGACGTCGAGGATCAGTGTGTGTATCAGGATGAATGTTGCGGTGTCTGTCTGTGTGTCAGGGTGACGTCGAGGATCAGTATGTGTATCAGGATGGGTGTTACGGTGTCTGTATGTGTGTTGGGGTGACGTCGAGGATCAGTGTGTGTATCAGGATGGGTGTTGCGGTGTCTGTATGTGTGTCGGGGTGACGTCGAGGATCAGTGTGTGTATCAGGATGGGTGTTGCATATTGAGGATCAGTGTGTGTATCAGGATGAATGTTGCGGTGTCTGTGTGTGTGTCGGGGTGACATCGAGGATCAGTGTGTGTATCAGGATGGGTGTTGCGTATCTGCGGGGTTGTTGCGGGGAGGGCAGAGTGGAGTGGAGCGGGCTGCGGAGCTGTGTGCCATGGAAAGGGCAGCGGGGTCTGGCTGAGTGACTCTGCCAGGGTCCCTCCGACCAGGACTGGCTGCCTCACAAGGGCCACAGCGAGTTGGGGGCACCCAAGTGACCGTGGCCAGGAGTGCCTGGGCACTGCCCACCCTGGAGGAGGCGTGTCCCCTCTGCCCAGCGCAGCCTGCCAGCTCGGTCCTACGCCCCCGCCAGCCCCAGATCTCCCTGGCCTGGCCTGGGCCCCGAGCCCACTCCCCGGCCTGGCCTCAGTGCCCTGAGCGGAGGCCGAGGAGCACGGCCTGGCTGAGGGCCTGGGGGGCTGGATGCCCCCTGGGGATCCAGCACCTGCCCACACCCCACCTCCCCTGCCCGGGGGTAGCGGTGCCCACACTCGCAGCCGCTGGAGACGCCACGGGGACGGGCTGGAGACGAGAGCCTGGCCCGGTGCTGAGGGATGGCCCAAAGCTGAGGGGAAAAGTAGGGCGCACCCCCCACGCTGGGGGCAGGGCTGGGGTCCTCTGAAGGGCGCAGGAACTGGCTGCAGCTCCCCTCTGTCCATCCATCCTTCCTCCCCCAAGGACGAGCGCCTCTTTCTCTGCCACCTGCCAGCCCCAGCCCCAGCCCCAGCCGGGGACCCCAGAGCAGACGCGGGCAGGGCAGGTGCGGCAGCCATTGATGCTTCTGCAGGGTAGGGGGCTCAGCAGGGGCGTGTTCCCCTGTCTCGGCTGGCCCCAGTCCCCAGTGCGGCGCCAGGGGGCGCGGGGAGCAGGGGCTGAGCAGGGGCTGAGCAGGGCGCCCTCTCCCCTCTGTCAGGGCTGGCGGCGCCAGGGGGCGCGGGGAGCAGGGGCTGAGCAGGGCGCGCTCTCCCCTCTGTCAGGGCTGGCGGCGCCAGGGGGCGCGGGGAGCAGGGGAGCAGGGGCTGAGCAGGGCGCTCTCCCCTCTGTCAGGGCTGGCGGCGCCAGGGGCTGCGGGGAGCAGGGGCTGAGCAGGGCGCGCTCTCCCCTCTGTCAGGGCTGGCGGTGCCAGGGGGCGCGGGGAGCAGGGGCTGAGCAGGGCGCTCTCCCCTCTGTCAGGCCTGGCGGCGCCAGGGGGCGCGGGGAGCAGGGGCTGAGCAGGGCGCGCTCTCCCCTCTGTCAGGGCTGGCGGCGCCAGGGGGCGCGTGGAGCAGGGGCTGAGCAGGGCGCGCTCTCCCCTCTGTCAGGGCTGGCGGCGCCAGGGGCACGGGGAGCAGGGGCTGAGCAGGGCGCGCTCTCCCCTCTGTCAGGGCTGGCGGTGCCAGGGGGCGCGGGGAGCAGGGGAGCAGGGGCTGAGCAGGGCGCTCTCCCCTCTGTCAGGGCTGGCGGCGCCAGGGGGAGCAGGGGAGCAGGGGCTGAGCAGGGCGCGCTCTCCCCTCTGTCAGGGCTGGCGGCGCCAGGGGGCGCGGGGAGCAGGGGCTGAGCAGGGGCTGAGCAGGGCACGCTCTCCCCTCTGTCAGGGCTGGCGGCGCCAGGGGCTGCGGGGAGCAGGGGCTGAGCAGGGCGCGCTCTCCCCTCTGTCAGGGCTGGCGGCGCCAGGGGGCGCAGGGAGCAGGGGAGCAGGGGCTGAGCAGGGCACGCTCTCCCCTCTGTCAGGGCTGGCGGCGCCAGGGGCTGCGGGGAGCAGGGGCTGAGCAGGGCGCGCTCTCCCCTCTGTCAGGGCTGGCGGCGCCAGGGGGTGCGGGGAGCAGGGGAGCAGGGGCTGAGCAGGGCGCGCTCTCCCCTCTGTCAGGGCTGGCGGCGCCAGGGGGCGCGGGGAGCAGGGGCTGAGCAGGGGCTGAGCAGGGCACACTCTCCCCTCTGTCAGGGCTGGCGGCGCCAGGGGCTGCGGGGAGCAGGGGCTGAGCAGGGCGCGCTCTCCCCTCTGTCAGGGCTGGCGGCGCCAGGGGGCGCAGGGAGCAGGGGAGCAGGGGCTGAGCAGGGCACGCTCTCCCCTCTGTCAGGGCTGGTGGCGCCAGGGGCTGCGGGGAGCAGGGGCTGAGCAGGGCGCGCTCTCCCCTCTGTCAGGGCTGGCGGCGCCAGGGGGCGCGGGGAGCAGGGGCTGAGCAGGGGCTGAGCAGGGCACGCTCTCCCCTCTGTCAGGGCTGGCGGCGCCAGGGGGCTGCGGGGAGCAGGGGCTGAGCAGGGCGCTCTCCCCTCCGTCAGGGCTGGCGGCGCCAGGGGGCTGCGGGGAGCAGGGGCTGAGCAGGGCGCTCTCCCCTCTGTCAGGGCTGGCGGCGCCAGGGGGCGCGGGGAGCAGGGGCTGAGCAGGGGCTGAGCAGGGCGCGCTCTCCCCACTGTCAGGGCTGGCGGTGCCAGGGGGCGCGGGGAGCAGGGGAGCAGGGGCTGAGCAGGGCGCGCTCTCCCCTCTGTCAGGGCTGGCGGCGCCAGGGGCTGCGGGGAGCAGGGGCTGAGCAGGGCGCGCTCTCCCCTCTGTCAGGGCTGGCGGCGCCAGGGGGCGCAGGGGAGCAGGGGCTGAGCAGGGCGCGCTCTCCCCTCTGTCAGGGCTGGCGGTGCCAGGGGGCACGGGGAGCAGGGGCTGAGCAGGGCGCGCTCTCCCCTCTGTCAGGGCTGGCGGTGCCAGGGGCTGCGGGGAGCAGGGGAGCAGGGGCTGAGCAGGGCGCGCTCTCCCCTCTGTCAGGGCTGGCGGTGCCAGGGGCTGCGGGGAGCAGGGGAGCAGGGGCTGAGCAGGGCGCGCTCTCCCCTCTGTCAGGGCTGGCGGCGCCAGGGGCTGCGGGGAGCAGGGGAGCAGGGGCTGAGGAGGGCGCTCTCCCCTCTGTCAGGGCTGGCGGCGCCAGGGGCTGCGGGGAGCAGGGGAGCAGGGGCTGAGCAGGGCGCGCTCTCCCCTCTGTCAGGGCTGGCGGTGCCAGGGGCTGCGGGGAGCAGGTTCTCTGGGGGGAGCCACAGCTGGCTTCCCCTTCACTTCCTGGCCCACACTGTTGCGTGTCACAGAGCTGCTGTGCCCCTCCCCAGAGGCAGCTGCCTCTCAGTGCCGGGGGGAGCCCAACACCCCGGTGCAGGGGCTGGTGCCAGACTCTGGGAGATGTGGCGATGCCAGGGCCCAGCACGGTCCCCTGGGTGCCTGGCAGAGGGCCGGGGGGGCCGGGCCAGTGGCGGGTTTTGAGGCCCCAGCCGTGCAGACAGAACGGCGCCGCGCGGGCTGCTGTGCTGGTAACAGCTGTGCACGTTGTGCCCTGGCCTGGGACATAACCCAGCTCCGTCTTGTGCCCAATCCCGGCTCTTCCCTGCTGAAATGTGCAGCTCTGCGCCGGGCTCCCGGGTCGGTGCCCAGGGACCTGCACACAAACAACTGGCGAAACCTAGCGAATGCCAAAGCAATCCCCGGTGTGGGAATCGGAGCCCGCGGCCCAGGCCCCCCTCCCCCCCAGTGCCCAGCCGTTGTCCCAGTTTGGCACGTCCTGGAGCCCAGTTAATTTTAGAGCCCAGAGCCGGCTGCTTGGGTTGGTTCCTAGGTAACCGGCCCCCTGCCCCCCCCCCAGCCCCTCTACCCCCCCTGCCCAGCCCAGCTCAAAATGGAACAGGAGGGGAGAGAGAGCAGCTCCCTCTTAAAGCGGCAGCGCCGCCGGGCAGCCCAGGGAGCTAGGGGTGACCCACCGACCCCCCTAGCAAACACGCTGCCTCCTTCGTCCCCTGCATGGGCTTGTGCCCCCCTTTCCACACCCCCCACGCCCCCCCACGCCTGTCATGTCACATGCACCCCGTAACCTCCCCCTGTGGGGTGTCACACACCCTGACCCAGAGCAGAGCCGTGCCCCCAGGGTGGGAGAGGAGCTCTGACTGCGCCCTTAAGGGGGGGCTGCAGAGTGGGGGGAGGGGAAGGGGGGTTCTGTCCCAGGAGCTGGCCTGCCCCTCCCCAGCTCACACAGGGCCCAGGTTCACACGCCAGTTCCCAGGCTCACACGCGGAGCACCAGGCTCACACGTTGATGTCCACATTGTCATGGACTCACTGGTCGTGCCCACTCGTGGCCCCGTGGGGGGGCCCCTTTCAGGGCGACAGCCCTTCTCGGGGGGCCGCTCTCTGCCGGGGTCAGGCCCCTCCACCTCCTGGAGCCGCACCTCTCTGAGCCTCAGCGCGTCTGTCTCTGCCGTGGGCCCCTCAGGGAGTCCCCGCGCTCTGGGCCCCCCGGGCCTCCTCACCCCCGAAGGGGTGGATGCCCCCTGTTCTCTAACCCGGAGCGACTCTCCCCCAGCGTAACACAGGAGGGTTTATTGAGCGTCTGAACCCAGCTCAGGAAACTCTCCGGCCTCAGGCCTGGCTCCCTCAGCCCAGCACATCCCAGTCCCCCTGCAGCCAGGGGGGCTCTGCCTGCTCCCCCCTCCAGCCCCGAGCCCCCCCTGCTTCCCAGCTGGGCCTCTGATACCCCCGGCCCCAAGCCTGCCTCGTCCATTGGCTTCTCTCCAGGGAAACAGGGTCGCCTGGGCCCCCTCTGCCCTCGTCTGTCCTCTGGCCCCTCGGGCTGGAACCGGCTGGTCAGGTCACCGGGGTCCTCTCCCCGCAGCCCATTGTCCCCCACTGGCCAGAACCGGCTGCGACTCCTGAGCTGGGTCTCCGGGTCACCAGGTCCCCAGTCGCTGGGGTCTCCATCCTCCAGGCCATCGGCCGGGGTCCCGAGTTCCCTCTCCCGACCTCTGTAACAACAAACTCCCTGTCCCCTCCCCTCGTTAAACCAGTAACACCCGGGGACACTGAGTCCCACCCCCCTGCCTGCAACCCCCTGGAGAACACGGAAAGAACAAGAAAATCCCCCCCTTCATCACATCGGTTCACACGCAGCTGCCCAGGTTCACACCCCGGTGCCCAGGTTCACACGCAGCAGCCCAGGCTAAACGCGGGGCACCAGGCTCACACGTTGATGCCCAGGCTCACACCCCAGTGCCCAGGTTCACACACACTTACACACACACACCTGCATGGGCACCACTCACACACCCCTCCGCAATTGCTGACACCGCTGGGACATCCATCCGTGCACACCCAGCTGCATGTGGGCAGGAGCCCCGGCTGTCTCAGGGTTAACGGGCAGGGGAGGGGGTGCCCAGGCTCCGGCTGGGTCCTGCCCGCGCGCCTGTTGGCTCTTTGTTGCTGGGAGAGCAGGGCAGGCTGGGTAAAATTTCCGCCCCAATAATTTTCCTCTCCACTCGGCGCGTCTCCCTCGCTCTCTTGCTGGCTGGCAGCTCTGTCACTCACTGCGTCCTCTCTCCCGCCTGGGTCCCTGCTCCCCACGGACGCCCATGCCCCTTCCCCAGGGTGCCCGCAGGCAGGAGTTGCCCATGTGGGTTCTGCACAGGGGCAGCAGGACAGCAGCGCGCTGGCTCCCTGGCGCCCCATGGGTGGCCCACGGGCATGTGGCTTGGGGTGAGTGTGGACGCCGCACCATGGGCTCAGCGTGGCACACAGGGCGGCCGTGAGGATGCTGCCTTCCCTCCTGCAGCTGCTCCAGTTCTCCGCCCCCCCCAGCACCACCCCCCCGGCCAGAGCGGGACCCATGCCTGGCATCTCCCTGGGTGGCACCTGCCTCTGCCTTGATAACGATGTGCCCTGCGGAGCTGGGCAGAGCCGGGATGAGAAGGTACAGACCGTTCCCAGACTGGAGGGGCTGGCGTGTGGTCCCTCTGCTGCCAGGCAGCAATGAATAAGCTGGGTCTGGGAGCAGAGCCAGACCTGGGCAGCCTGTCCCCTCTGGGGGCTCCGATCCTGCCCCGGGACTGGGTCTGGCTGATAGGGGAGCGGGGAGTGGGGCCTGTTCCCTCTGGGGGCTCCGATCCCGCCCCGGGACGGGGTCTGGCTGATAGGGGAGCGGGGAGTGGGGCCTGTCCCCTCTGGGGGCTCCGATCCCGCCCCGGGACGGGGTCTGGCTGATAGGGGAGCGGGGAGTGGGGCCTGTTCCCTCTGGGGGCTCCGATCCCGCCCCGGGACGGGGTCTGGCTGGTAGGGGAGTGGGGCCTGTCCCCTCTGGGGGCTCCGATCCCGCCCCGGGACGGGGTCTGGCTGATAGGGGAGCGGGGAGTGGGGCCTGTCCCCTCTGGGGGCTCCGATCCCGCCCCGGGACAGGGTCTGGCTGGTAGGGGAGCGGGGAGTGGGGCCTGTCCCCTCTGGGGGCTCCGATCCCGCCCCGGGACGGGGTCTGGCTGATAGGGGAGCGGGGAGTGGGGCCTGTCCCCTCTGGGGGCTCCGATCCCGCCCCGGGACAGGGTCTGGCTGGTAGGGGAGCGGGGAGTGGGGCCTGTCCCCTCTGGGGGCTCCGATCCTGCCCCAGGACGGGGTCTGGCTGGTAGGGGGTGGGGAGTGGGGCCTGTCCCCTCTGGGGGCTCCGATCCCGCCCCGGGACGGGGTCTGGCTGGTAGGGGGTGGGGAGTGGGGCCTGTCCCCTCTGGGGGCTCCGATCCTGCCCCGGGACAGGGTCTGGCTGGTAGGGGGGTGGGGGGGGGGAACGGGGAATGGGACAGGGGGCCTGTCCCCGCTAGGGGGTGCTGGTTCCCATCCGGCCCCAGGGCAGGGACTGGCTGGCTCAGGGGGGCGGGGAATGGGGCACGGGGCCTGTCCCCGCTAGGGGGCGCTGGTTCCCATCCGGCCCCAGGGCAGGGACTGGCTGGCTCAAGGGGGTGGGGAATGGGGCCCGGGGCCTGTCCCCACTGGGGCGGGGGGGCGTAGAATCAGCTGCACCGTGGCTCCCAGCTGCTCTCCCCGCTGTGGGGGTTTGCCCTGGGGAGGGACGGGCTCTGCTCAGCGCAGCCTTGGGGCCTGGGCTAGGGGCTTGGGCCCTGTGGGGCGGTGGGCACATGGGTGAGAGCGCCCCCTGCTGCTCAGAGGCAGGAGAGCCAGGCACTGACTTGGGGGGCTGGAGGGAGGGAGAGGTCTCTGTGTCTGCTGAGTGTGGAGCTGGAACGTACCCCAAGGGTTCCGGATGCCGGGGTTCCACCTCTAATGATGCTGCTGCCATGGAGGTTTACATGGGGCCACATCAGGCGTCTCGCTGGGCTTCCGGCTGCATGTGGCTGGACTCATGTCGTCAGGGCAGGGAGAGCCCTGCGGGATTGGGGGGGCCACCTCTGTGCAGGGGGAGAGGACCCCGCGGTAGGGCTCTGTGCTGGGGGAGGGGACCCCCCGTAGGGCTCTGCGCCGGGGGAGGGGACCCCCCGTAGGGCTCTGCACTGGTGGAGGGGACCCCCCCCATAGGGCTCTGTGCCGGGGGAGGGGACCCCCCCTGTAGGGCTCTTTGCTGGGGGTGGGGACCCCCCGTAGGGCTCTGCGCCGGGGGAGGGGACCCCGCTGTAGGGCTCTGTGCCGGGGGAGGGGACCCACCCATAGGGCTCTGCGCCGGGGGAAGGGACCCCGCTGTAGGGCTCTGTGCCGGGGGAGGGGACCCCCCCGTAGGGCTCTGCACTGGGGGAGGGGACCCCGCCGTAGGGCTCTGCGCCGGGGGAGGGGACCCCGCTGTAGGGCTCTGCGCCGGGGGAGGGGACCCCCCCGTAGGGCTCTGCGCCGGGGGAGGGGACCCCCCCGTAGGGCTCTGCGCCGGGGGAGGGGACCCCGCTGTAGGGCTCTGTGCCGGGGGAGGGGACCCACCCATAGGGCTCTGCGCTGGGGGAGGGGACCCCCGTAGGGCTCTGTGCTGGGGGAGGGGACCCCGCTGTAGGGCTCTGCACTGGGGGAGGGGACCCCGCTGTAGGGCTCTGTGCCGGGGGAGGGGACCCCCCATAGGGCTCTGCACTGGGGGAGGGGACCCCACTGTAGGGCTCTGTGCCGGGGGAAGGGACCAGCTGCGCTCCCTGTCCCGAGGTCCCCAGCGGGGGGGGCAGGGAGTGGATGGTGTTTACAGACATGGCTGCATTTGCTCCTTGTTTCGGGTCATTACATAAACCTGCGCCCACACTCCCCACCTGCCCGCGGCTTGGCACGCGTCAGCCGGCTTTGAGCAGGGCTGTGACTCCCTGCTGGGGTAGAGGGAGCTGTGGGGAGCCCCCAACCTGCCCCAGGGCCCAGAGCTGCCTGGCTTGGCTCAGACGTGCCCAACGGGGCAGGACCATAGCCTGCACCGCAGGGGGTGGGGGGCCACGAGAGATGGGCTGCATATGTGGGGTCAGGAGTAAGGGGTACCAGCAGAGCTGGGGAGGCAGAGCCCTGGGATAGCAGGGGCTGCGGGTCGGGAGTAGGGGGCACCGGCAAAGCTGTGGAGGCAGAACCCCTGTCTGGGCTGGCAGGGGCTGCAGGTCAGGAGTGAGGGGCATCAGCAGAGCTGAGCTGGCAGGGGCTGCGGGTCGGGAGTGAGGGGCACCGGCAGAGCTGTGGGGGCAGAGGGCTGGGCTGGCAGGGGCTGTGGGTCAGGAGTGGCTGGAGGTGGAATTGGCTATGTGGGCTGCTCAGTGAGACCAGCCATTGGGGCTGGGCTGGGGCCACTCTCAGCAAAGGGCCACAGGGATGAGCCGAGGGCTGGGAAACCTGCCTCCTGGGAGGGGCTGCCGGAGCTCGCTGGGTTAGTGTCTCCAGGGGGAGGTCGGCGGTGCCGTGAGCGCGGGCTGGGCAGGGGAGGGGTCGGCGGTGCCGTGAGCGCGGGCAGGGGAGGGGCCGGCGGTGCCGTGAGCGCGGGCTGGGCAGGGGAGGGGGCTCTGGGGCAGACGGCCCTTGGCTCCGGCAGGCAAGGCCCGGACGAGAGCCGCTGACTGGAGCTGAACCGGACCCGTCCCGGCTGGGAATAAGGAGCCGATTTTCCCCAGGGAGGGTCGCCCCCGTTGGAAGGACTGAGGGGTGTGGGGCGTGTCTCTGTCCCGCAGGGTCAGTGACTGTGACGAGTAGGGAGGATTGACCGGGAATGTTGGGTGGGGTGTTACCGGGACTGTCTGCATCAATACTGATGGGGGTGGGATACCAGGGGGTGACTTCAGCCTGTCACCTGAGCCGGGTGGGGGGAGGGACATGACACTTCGGCCTGGGGAGCTGGGCCAAGGCTGGGGGAGGAGCCAGGGGGGCTGGGGGAGGCTGCTGGAGGGAGGCTCAGTTTGGAGCTGGCTGGGGGTGGGGTGGGGGTGAAGGCCCAGAACCGGGCTCTGGGCTCCCCCCCCGAGGGACCTGGCTGAGGGGTCCTGGCTGTACCTACAAGCCCTGCTTGGGACTGTGTCCTGTCGCCTAATAAACCTTCTGTGTCACTGGCTGGCTGAGAGTCCCGGGAATCGCAGGACGTGGGGGGCAGGGCCCCGACTCCCCCTCACCCCTGACAGCCCTGCCCTAGCTCAGCTGGCCGGGCCGCATGCAGGAGTCCTGGGGGAGACCCAGTGGGGTGGGCAGAACGGTGCCTCGGCCTGAAGTCTGTGTGCTGAGCTGGGGGGCAGCCCCGGCTCTCCTCACACCTCCCCCTCAGCTCCCTGGAGGCCTCTCGCCCTGGGCCTGGGCCCTGTTTGCGGCTGGGACAAAGTGGGGCTGGTCTCAGTGCTCCTCTGAATCCTGGGGGGCTCAGTTCCTGGCCGCCCCTGTCACCTGGCAGCTAATGGCCGGGCCCTTCCCCCCCGCAAGGGGATGCTAAACCTCTGTGTCCCCGGCTGGCTGAGAGTCACGTCTGACTGCGCAGTGGGGGGGCAGGACCCTGTGGCCCCCCCAGGACCCCGCCTGGGCGGACTCGCTGTGGGAAGCTCACGGAGGGGCAGAGGATGCTGAATGCTCCAAGGAGAGACCCAGGAGGTGAAGCCGTGGGAGCTTCTTGCCCTGCAGACAGGCTGCTCCGAGGGAGAGGAGGCTCCCAGAGTCCTGCCTGGCTTGGTGGGGAGCAGCTCCAGAGCAGCGCCCGGGGACCCCGGGACAGCGTCTCAGACCCTGTATCCAGTATTCAGTGAGCGCCTGCAGCAACTGACCCTTCACCTGTGCATTAGGGTGTGGCCAGGGGAGGGGTGTCCGGGCCGGGCCCCTCCCCATGGCTCTGGGGACCCTATTTATAGCCCCGGTGCCTCAGCTGCCAGCCAGCTAATCCCCGTGCCGCGAGCGGGGGAGGGACCTGAGCCGGGGGACGGATGGGAGCAGCTGCTGGGGCGTCCCAGAGCCAGTGGGCAGCACACGCACCTTGCCCTGGCAGCTGGCACGGCTCTGCTGGCCCCGGACGGCACGTTGGCAAGACATGCGGCCGCGCCACCCGCCGTGCACCGCCCCCCATCCCAGGGGCACACGGCGCAGCGCCGGGCCATGAGCCGCCTCGGGTCGAGCACTGGCTGCTGCTGGGAGCAGGGGCCTCCGGGCCAAACGCCGACGGGTAAGACGGGTCCTGGCCAGCCAGGGACACTGGTCACCGCCCCACGGCACGTCCCGCCCACCCCCACAGCCCTGACGGACCCAGCCTGCCCCCCTCACCCACACTGCCAGGGGGGCTGGTCACCGCCCCACGGCACGTCTCGCCCACCCCCGCAGCCCTGACGGACCCAGCCTGCCCCCCTCACCCACACTGCCAGGGGGGCTGGTCACCGCCCCACGGCACATCCCGCCCACCCCCGCAGCCCTGACGGACCCAGCCTGCCCCCCCTCACCCACACTGCCAGGGGGGCTGGTCACCGCCCCACGGCACGTCTCGCCCACCCCCGCAGCCCTGACGGACCCAGCCTGCCCCCCTCACCCACACTGCCAGGGGGGCTGGTCACCGCCCCACGGCACATCCCGCCCACCCCCGCAGCCCTGACGGACCCAGCCTGCCCCCCTCACCCACACTGCCAGGGGGGCTGGTCACCGCCCCACGGCACGTCCCGCCCACCCCCGCAGGCCTGACGGACCCAGCCTGCCCCCCTCACCCACACTGCCAGGGCGGGCTGGTCACCCCAACGGCAGCACGGGGTGGTGCTGTCACAGCGGCGCGGGGCACATACCGGGGGGGGCAGTGTCATGGCAGGTCGGGGCACGTACTTGGGGTCGGGGGTGGTGTCACGACAGCGCTGGGTGCGTACCAGGGGGGTGGGGGGTGGTATCAAGGCGGCGCTGGGTGCGTACCTGGGGGGCGGTGTCACGGCGGTGCTGTGTGAGAGGGGGTGGGGGTCTGCTGCTGTCTGAGCTTACAGGACAGCATGGTGACATGCTCTCAGCCCCCCCAAACCCCACTCTCTCTCCCCCCACATACACACGTCACACTCCCTGTCACACTTCCCCCCCCATTTGAAAAGCACATTGCAGCCACTTGCATGCTGGGATAGCTGCCCACAATGCACCGCTCCCAATGCCGCTGCAAGTGCCACAAATGTGGCCACGCCAGTGCGCTGGCAGCTGTCAGTGTGGACAGCCTGCAACACTTCTGCTCTGCGCCCTCCGAGGGCGGGTTTAACTCCCAGTGCTCAACGCCTGCAAGTGTAGCCAGGCCCTTGTAAAGTGTGCGGACGATACCAAGCTGGGAGGGGCTGCAAGTGCTTTGGAGGATAAGGATTAAAACTGAAAGTGATCTGGACAAACTGGAGAAATGGTCTGGGGCTAAGTAGGATGAAATTCAATAAGAACAAATGCAAAGTGCTCCCCTTAGGCAGGAACAATCGGTTGCACACACACAATGGGCAGTGACTGCCTAGGAAGGAGTCCTGCGGAAAGGGATCGGGGGGTCTGAATGGATCACCAGCTAAATATGAGTCAATAGTGTAACACTTGCAAAAAAAGCAAACATCCTTCTGGGCTGTATTAGCAGGAGTGTTGGAAGCAAGACACGAGAAGTGATTCTTCTTCTTCGAGTGATTGCTCCTATGCATTCCATGTAGGTGTGCGCGCCGCGCGTGCACGGCTCTCCGGAACATTTTTACCCTAGCAACTCCGGCGGGCCGGCTGGCGCCCCCTGGAGTGGCGCCGTCATGGCGCCCCTTATACACCTCAGCCGGCCCGTCCGCTCCTCAGTTCCTTCTTCCCGCCCGTGACGGCCAGTTGGAACAGTGGAGTGCTCCCTTACCTCCACAACCCTAGTGTTTCTCCATAGTTCTAGTGTAGATAGTTTTAGTAGTTAGTTCAGTTCTTGTTGTAGTTATATATATATTTAGTGTTAATAGTGTCAATAGTTACGGAATTAGAGGGTTTGTCCCTCTTCTTCCGCCCCGGTGCGGGCTTATGCCCAGAGCACCGGGTTTCAAGCCCTGTGCGGCTTGCCAGCGGCCTATGCCGGTTAGCGACCCGCACGACTCTTGCCTCCGCTGCCTCGGAGAGTCGCATCGGCCAGATAAGTGCTCTATCTGCATAGCCTTTAAACCTCGTACGAGGAAAGAGAGAGACTCTAGGCTGAAGCACTTACTGATGGAGTCTGCGCTCCAACCTCCGGCGCCAGCTCCTGCGGCACCGAAAACCGCCTCGACAAGCAGCGCTCCGACTGCACCGAGCCGCTCCGGCACCGAGCCGGCACCAAAGACCCGGCACCGCTCCCTCTCCCCGGGGAGGAAGCACAAGGCGCCGAAGACGGCTGCCGCAAAACAGCAGCGAAAGCCGTCAGCCCAGCCGCCTCCGACGAAAACGGTGCAGGCTGAGGCAGTGCACGCTAAGTGCACCGCACCGTTGACTCCGGCGCCGCCTGGCCCGTCGAGTCCGGTTCCGCCCAGCTCCCCGGTGCCCACCGAGGAGGAGCTGAGGATCCCGTCGACGCCGGAGGCGTTCGCGACGGCAAGAGAGCTGATCGAGGCGACGGCCCCGTCACATCAGCCGCCGGCACCACTGGTGCGGACATTCAAGTCCCTCGGCAAGCCAGCGATGGTGCGCCCCTCATCTCCGGGCGACCGTGGCGACCGTGGCTCCAGAATCCGGTCTCGATCCCGGTCTATCTCCCGGCGAAGGTCACCGAGGCACCGCTCCCCATCCCGCCGCAAATCGCCATCGCGACGCCGCTCAGCGTCCCGGCACCGGTCGCAGTCCCGGCACCGCTCTCCATCGCGGGGCCGGTCATACTCCCGGCGGCGCTCCAGGTCCCGGTCACGAAGTCACCGGCACCGCAGCAGGTCCGCGTCCAGGCACCGCGGACATCGGGACTCGCGCAGCCGTTCGAGGCGCCGCAGATCCCGCTCGAGGTCCGGTTCCCGGCACCGCCGGTCGAGCTCCCGACGTCGCCGGTCGAGCTCCCGCCGCCGCCGCTCCCCTTCTTGGCACCGGAGATCCAGCTCCCGACGCCGTAGATCTGGCTCCCGGCACCGGAGATCCGGCTCCCGGCACCGTGCGCAGCACAGGTCCCGCTCGCCACTGGACCCCCGAGACGCCCGGCACCGACCCTCGGCACCGGAGGATCGTCTCACGCCGGCGCTGGACGCCCGCCCAGGCATCGCCACGGCTCCACCCTGGCCCTCCAGGGAACCCTCTGTAGCCTCACCCCAAGGCAGTGCGGTGGATTTCAGAGCCGGTTCCGTTCCCCCGGATCATGGACCCCAGTATTGGGGACATTGGGTGCCCTGGGCGCAATATGAACAGGGGCTTCCCCTGCCACCCAGGCAGCCGGGCTCGGCACCATCGGTACCGGTGGCCACCGTTAGTCGAGCCCCCCCGTCCCCACCGACGCAAGCCGCCGCCCACGACCCTTCTTTGGGCCAGGGCTCGCTGCAGCCAGATCACCAGGTGGGCGAGCACCAGCAGGAGGAGGTGCTCCCGGGCCACTCCTCGTCGTCCTCTCCAGATGAGGCGGTAGCGGGGGCCTCGCCATCGGGACCCCCGCCCATTGACCTCAGGGCACACCAGGACCTTCTCCGGAGGGTGGCAAAGGCCATTAACTTGCCCATAGAGGAGGTGCAAGAAGTCGAGGACCCGATTACGGACGTTGTGGGAGATGACGCCCCTGTCAGAGTGGCGCTCCCGTTCATTCGCACCATTCAGAAGAACAGTGCCACTATCTGGCAGTCGCCCTCCTCCGTTGCCCCCACGGCGCGAGGCGTCGAAAGGAAGTATTCCGTCCCGCCCCAGGGCTACGAATACTTGTACGTCCACCCCACCCCGGACTCGCTGGTGGTCCAATCGGTCAATGACCGCGAACGACACGGTCAACCTGCCGCTGCGCCGAAGGCGAAGGACGCCCGGCGCATGGACTTATTAGGGCGTAAAATCTATTCGGCGGGAGGCCTCCAACTCCGTATCGCCAACCAGATGGCCCTCTTATCCAGATACACTTTTAATATCTTGGGGTGCCTTGCGAAGTTCACGGAGCTAACCCCTCAGGAATCCCGTCTTGAATTCTCAGCGCTCCTGGAGGAGGGCAAGTTAGCCTCCAGAACACTGATCAAAGCGGCCGTAGACGCAGCAGACTCAGGGGCTCGAACGGTAGCATCCGGGGTGACGATGCGCCGCATTGCGTGGCTACAATCTTCCACCCTCCCACCTGAGGTCCAGTACACCCTCCAGGACCTCCCGTTTGACACGAAGGGGCTGTTTTCTGAGAAAACGGATGCCAGAATCCAGTCCCTAAAGGATGGGAGGGTTGCGATACGAACTCTGGGTATGCACACGCCGGCCACGCAGAGGCGTTCCTTCCGCCAACAGCCCTACCGTCCCTTCAACCAGGCCAGGTCTCGGCCGTTTAACAACCGCCGAACGGCCCCCTTCCGCCGTAGACCGTCAGGGGGGCGGCGCAACCAGGCGCAGAACTCGTCCAAGGCTCCGCAAGGCCAAAAGTCGGCCTTTTGACGGGACGCCCGAGGACGGCCCATCACTCTCCCCCCAGGATCCACCTCTTTTGTTTTCCAATCGCCTTGCCCGCTTCCTTCCGGCGTGGTCTGCTATAACATCGGACAGCTGGGTCCTCAGCACCATCCAGCACGGCTACCGCCTACAGTTTCTTTCGCCCCCCCCTCCCACCCACCTTCCCCGTCCCTCTTCAGGGACCCCTCTCACGAGCAAGTCCTCATACAGGAGGTGCAGGCTCTGTTGAGCGTGGGTGCTATCGAGGAGGTGCCTCCCTGCAGGCGGGGCAGGGGATTCTACTCCAGATATTTCCTCATCCCCAAGGCGAAAGGAGGTCTTCGTCCCATCTTGGACCTCCGGGAGCTGAACAGATACCTCTGCAAGCTCAAGTTTCGGATGGTAACCTTGGGGTCCATTATCCCTTCCTTGGATCCGGGAGACTGGTTTGCCGCCCTCGACATGAAAGACGCTTACTTTCATGTGGCGATCTACCCCCCCCCACAGACGCTTCCTGCGCTTCATGGTCAACGCGACCCACTACCAGTTTGCGGTGTTACCCTTTGGCCTCTCCACTGCCCCGAGGGTGTTCACCAAGTGCATGGCGGTCGTGGCCGCAACTCTCCGTCGTCGCAGAATCCACGTATACCCCTATCTCGACGACTGGCTGATCCGTGGGCGATCTCAAGAACTGGTGACAGCCCAGGTGTCAGAGATACTGCACCTGTTCCGGTCTCTCGGCCTCCTCGTCAATGCCGAGAAGTCCCAATTACTGCCGACACAGCGATTGGAGTTCATAGGAGCAGTCCTCGACTCCACCCTCGCCAGGGCCTGCCTCCCTCGTTCTCGACACGAGACAATGGTCTCGCTCATTCGCAGCTTACAAGCCTTCCCTTCCACGACGGCCCGGTCCTGCCTTCGCCTGCTGGGCCACATGGCTGCGTGCACCTTTGTGACCGCGAACGCGAGGCTGAGGCTCCGTCCGTTCCAGATGTGGCTGACTTCGGTGTACCGGCCCCACCGCGACCCTCTAGATCTGGTGGTCACGGTCTCGGACCCCACTCTCCAGACGCTCACCTGGTGGCTGCATCAGGAGGTGGTCTGCGCCGGGGTTCCGTTTCGCCCCCCTCGCCCGTCGGTCACCCTGACCACAGACGCCTCGGCGCTTGGATGGGGGGCTCACATGGGAGACCTGCACACTCAGGGCCTCTGGTCGGCCCAGGAGCTCTCCCTGCACATCAACGTCAGGGAATTGAGAGCGATCCGCTTGGCTTGTCTCGCCTTTCTTGCACACCTCCGGGACCGCTGCGTCGCGGTATACACGGACAACACGGCAGCCATGTTCTATCTGAACAAACAGGGCGGGGCCCGATCCTCCCCGCTGTGCAAGGAGGCGATGCTCCTATGGGACCTGTGTGTAACCCACTCGATTCGCCTCGAAGCGTTCTTTCTACCAGGGGTGCAGAACACGCTGGCCGACCGTCTGAGCCGGTCTTTCGCTGCCCACGAGTGGTCCCTTCGCCCCGACGTGGCCCACACCATCTTCCAAAGGTGGGGATTTCCCCAAATAGACCTGTTTGCCTCCAGGACCAACAGGAAGTGCCACAGGTTCTGTTCGTACCAGGGTCGGGCTCCGGACTCCATCTCCGATGCGTTCCTCATGTCTTGGACGGGTCCCCTTCTATACGCCTTCCCGCCGTTCCCGCTAGTCCACCGAGTACTGCTCAAGCTACGGAGGGACAAGGCCCGCGTCATACTCGTCGCTCCGGCCTGGCCGAGGCAGCACTGGTATACCCTGCTCCTCGAGCTATCGATCCGGGATCCCATTCCCCTACCGTTATGGCCGGATCTCATCTCTCAGGACCTCGGCAGGCTTTGTCACCCGAACCTGCAGTCGCTGCATCTTACAGCCTGGTTCCTGAGTGGTTGACCGACGCGGAGAGGACCTGTTCTGCGGCGGTGCAGCAAGTTCTCCTTGAAAGCAGAAAACCGTCCACACGCTCTACCTACCTGGCAAAGTGGAAACGCTTTGCCCTTTGGTGCGATCAGCAAGGTCTTAACCCCTTCTCGACCCCTCTCCAGACGGTCCTTGACTACCTCTGGTACCTGAAAGGCCAAGGTCTCGCGATCTCGTCCCTGAGGGTACACCTGGCGGCGCTTTCGGCCTTCCGGCCTGCTGTAGATGGTCGCTCCGTGTTTTCCAACCCCATGGTTGCCCGCTTCCTCAAGGGGTTGGACCGCCTCTACCCGCAAGTGCGGCCGCCGGCTCCTACGTGGGATCTGAACCTGGCTCTCACCCAGCTGATGCGCCCGCCCTTCGAGCCCATGGCCTCCTGCTCCCTCCTCCATCTCACCTGGAAGACGGCCTTCCTCGTGGCAATCACATCCGCCAGACGAGTATCCGAACTCCGCGCCCTGACGGCGG
Source organism: Mauremys mutica (assembly GCF_020497125.1). Classification (NCBI taxonomy): domain Eukaryota; kingdom Metazoa; phylum Chordata; order Testudines; family Geoemydidae; genus Mauremys; species Mauremys mutica. Next base: position 298,148,888 of record NC_059073.1, read on the forward strand.
GTCCCCCATATACCGTCTTCCACGCGGACAAAGTGCAGCTTCGGCCACATCCGGCCTTCCTCCCAAAGGTGGTGTCGGCCTTTCATCTTAATCAGGAGATCTTCCTCCCGGTCTTCTTTCCAAAGCCGCACGCCTCACCTCGTGAGCAGCAGCTCCACACCCTCGACGTCCGTAGGGCCCTCGCCTTTTACATTGACCGAACTAAGTCCTTCCGGCGTTCCTCCCAGCTCTTTGTCGCAATTGCGGAGCGCATGAAAGGCGAGCCTGTTTCATCTCAACGGATTTCTTCCTGGGTGACATCCTGCATACGGGCGTGCTACGAACTTGCTCGCGTCCCCCCGTGCCGGCTCACCGCACACTCGACAAGGGCGCACGCCTCGTCAGCCGCCTTCCTGGCCCACGTTCCCATCCAGGACATCTGTCGAGCGGCCACCTGGTCTTCCGTCCACACCTTCGCTTCCCATTATGCGTTGGTGCAGCAGTCCCGAGACGACGCAGCCTTCGGCTCTGCGGTGCTACACTCCGCCACGTCTCATTCCGACCCCACCGCCTAGGTAAGGCTTGGGAATCACCTACATGGAATGCATAGGAGCAATCACTCGAAGAAGAAAAGACGGTTACTCACCTGTAGTAACTGGTGTTCTTCGAGATGTGTTGCTCCTATCCATTCCAGACCCGCCCTCCTTCCCCACTGTCGGAATAGCCGGCAAGAAGGAACTGAGGAGCGGACGGGCCGGCTGAGGTGTATAAGGGGCGCCATGACGGCGCCACTCCAGGGGGCGCCAGCCGGCCCGCCGGAGTTGCTAGGGTAAAAATGTTCCGGAGAGCCGTGCACGCGCGGCGCGCACACCTACATGGAATGGATAGGAGCAACACATCTCGAAGAACACCAGTTACTACAGGTGAGTAACCGTCTTTTCTGCTCTGCTCTGCGCTGGTCATAGAATCATAGAATCTCAGGGCTGGAAGGGACCTCAGGAGGTATCTAGTCCAACCCCCTGCTCAAAGCAGGACCAACCCCAACTAAATCATCCCAGCCAGGGCTTTGTCAAGCCTGACCTTAAAAACCTCTAAGGAAGGAGATTCCACCACCTCTCTAGGGAACCCATTCCAGTGCTTCACCACCCTCCTAGTGAAATAGTTTTTCCTAATATCCAACCTAAACCTCCCCCACTGCAACTTGAGACCATTACTCCTTGTTCTGTCATCTGGTACCATTGAGAACAGTTCTTTTGGGCCAAAAGAAATATGATGAGGTTCAACAAGGACAAGTACAGAGTCCTGCACTTAGGACGGAAGAATCCCATGCACTGTTACAGACTAGGGACCGAATGGCTGGGCAGCAGTTCTGCAGAAAAGGACCTAGGGGTTACGGTGGACGAAAAGCTGAATATGAGTCAACAGTGTGCCCTTGTTGCCAAGAAGGCTAATGGCATTTTGGGCTGTATAAGTAGGGGCATTGCCAGCAGATCGAGGGATGTGATCATTCCCCTCTATTCAGCACTGGTGAGGCCTCATTTGGAGTACTGTGTCCAGTTTTGGGCCCCACACTACAAGAAGGATGTGGATAAATTGGAGAGAGTCCAGCGGAGGGCAACAAAAATGATTAGGGGGCTGGAGCACATGATTTATGAGGAGGGGCTGAGGGAACTGGGATTGTTTAGTCTGCAGAAGAGAAGAATGAGGGGGGATTTGATAGCTGCTTTCAACTACCTGAAGGGGGGTTCCAAAGAGGATGGATCTAGACTGTTCTCAGTGGTAGAAGATGACAGAACAAGGAGCAATGGTCTCAAGTTGCAGAGGGGGAGGTTTAGGTTGGACATTAGGAAAAACTTTTTCACTAGGAGGGTGGTGAAGCATTGGAATGGGTTACCTAGGGAGGTGGTGGAATCTCCTTCCTTAGAGGTCTTTAAGGTCAGGCTTGACAAAGCCCTGGCTGGGATGATTTAGTTGGGGATTGGTCCTGCTTTGAGAAGGGGGTTGGACTAGATCCCTCCTGAGGTCCCTTCCAACCCTGAGATTCTATGATTCTAGATCCATCCTCTTGGGAACCCCCTTTCAGGTAGTTGAAAGCAGCTTCAAATCCCCCCTCATTCTTCTCTTCTGCAGACTAAACAATCCCAGTTCCCTCAGCCTCTCCTCATAAGTCATGTGCTCCAGCCCCCTAATCATTTTTGTTGCCCTCCGCTGGACTCTCTCCAATTTTTCCACATCCTTCTTGTAGTGTGAGGCCCAAAACTGGACACAGTTCTCCAGATGAGGCCTCACCAGTGCTGAATAGAGGGGAATGATCACGTCCCTCGATCTGCTGGCAATGCCCCTACTTATACAGCCCAAAATGCCATTAGCCTTCTTGGCAACAAGGGCACACTGTTGACTCATATTCAGCTTTTCGTCCACCGTAACCCCTAGGTCCTTTTCTGCAGAACTGCTGCCCAGCCATTCGGTCCCTAGTCTGTAGCAGTGCATGGGATTCTTCCGTCCTAAGTGCAGGACTCTGCACTTGTCCTTGTTGAACCTCATCAGATTTCTTTTGGCCCAATCCTCTAATTTGTCTAGGTCCCTCTGTATCCTATCCCTACCCTCCAGCGTATCTACCACTCCTCCCAGTTTAGTGTCATCTGCAAACTTGCTAAGGGTGCAGTCCACACCATCCTCCAGATCGTTAATGAAAATATTGAATAAAACCGGCCCCAGCACCGACCCTTGGGGCACTCCACTTGATACCGGCTGCCAACTAGACATGGAGCCGTTGATCACTACCCGTTGAGCCCGACCATCTAGCCAGTTTTCTATCCACCTTACCGTCCATTCATCCAGCCCAGACTTCTTTAACTTGCCGGCAAGAATACTGTGGGAGATAGTATCAAAAGCTTTGCTAAAGTCAAGGAATAACACATCCACTGCTTTCCCCTCATCCACAGAGCCGGTTATCTCCTCATAGAAGGCAATTAGGTTAGTCAGGCATGACTCGCCCTTGGTGAATCCATGCTGACTGTTCCTGATCACTTTCCCCTCCTACAAGTGCTTCAGAATTGATTCCTTGAGGACCTGCTCCATGATTTTTCCAGGGACTGAGGTGAGACTGACTGGCCTGTAGTTCCCCGGATCCTCCTCCTTCCCTTTTTTAAAGATGGGCACTACAGTAGCCTTTTTCCAGTCATCCAGGACCTCCCCCGTTCGCCATGAGTTTTCAAAGATAATGGCCAATGGCTCTGCAATCACATCCGCCAACTCCTTTAGCATCCTCAGATGCAGCGCATCCGGCCCCATGGACTTGTGCTCGTCCAGCTTTTCTAAATAGTCCTGAACCACTTCTTTCTCCACAGAGGGCTGGTCACCTCCTCCCCATACCGTGCTGCAGAGTGCAGCTGTCTGGGAGCTGCCCTTGTTCGTGAAGACAGAGGCAAAAAAAGCATTGAGTACATTAGCTTTTTCCACATCCTCTGTCACGAGGTTCCCTCCCTCATTCAGTAAGGGGCCCACACTTTCCTTGACTTTCTTCTTGTTGCTAACACACCTGAAGAAACCCTTCTTGTTACTCTTAACATCTCTTGCTAGCTGCAACTCCAAGTGTGATTTGGCCTTCCTGATTTCACTCCTGCATGCCTGAGCAATACTTTTATACTCCTCCCTGGTCATTTGTCCAGTCTTCCACTTCTTGTAAGCTTCTTTTTTGCATTTAAGATCAGCAAGGATTTCACTGTTAAGCCAAGCTGGTCGCCTGCCATATTTACTATTCTGATACGGCCTCAATGGGAGTATTGTGTCCAGTTCTGGGTTCCACATTTCAGGAAAGATGTGGAAAGTCCAAAGAGCCACAAAACTGATGAAAGCAGCGAAGAGTCCTGTGGCACCTTACAGACTAACAGACGTATTGGAGCATGAGCTTTCCTGGGTGAAAACTGATGAAAAGTCTAGAAAACATGACCTGTGAGGGAAGATTGAAAAACTGGGTGTTTAGTCCCGAGCAGAGAAGCCTGAGAGGGGACATGAGAACAGTTTTCAAGTACATAAAAGGTTTTTACAAGGAGGAGGGAGGTAAATTGTTCTCCTGAACCTCTGAGGACAGGACAAGAAGCAATGGGCTTAAACTGCAGCAAGGGAGGTTTAGGTTGGACATTAGGAAAAACTTCCTACCTGTCGGGGTGGTTAGGCACTGGAATAAATTGCCCAGGGAGGTTGTGGAGTCTCCGTCACTGGAGGTTTTTAAGAGCAGGTTGGACAAGCCCCTGTCGGGGACAGTCTGGATAATCCTTAGCCCTGGCGTGAGTGCAGGGGACTGGCCTAGGTGACCTCTCAAGGTCCCTTCCAGTCTTACAGTTCTATGATGCTCCAATGCTGTGGAGACGAAGGCCCAGAGAGTAGGTGACACCCACACCAAGGCGTGTCAGCCTGCCCTGAGAGCAAAGAGTCCCCTCCCCCCACTGGCTGACCCTGCAGCACACAGGGGAAACCGAGGCACAGAAGGCCTCCTAAAAATGTTGCCCACTCTTTCCATGTTGTCGCACTGGACACAGCAGAGAGCCGGCCCGTGGGAACTCGGGAAGTGCGGTCCCTGCCTGGCCTGGTGGAGTCGTGGGGAGCTGGCTGGCATGGCCGCCCTAGCCGCGGTGGGGTCTGGGAAGGAGACACGGGTTCTCCCTGGCACCGTCGTGGCTGGCTCCATCGGCTGCTGGGGTCCCAGGTCTCTCGCCACCCGTGTTCCTCTGCTCACAGCCCTGCCAGGGAGCGCCCTGGGCCCTCTCCAGGGACAGCGCCCAGCACGTGGGGCACTGCTGGGAACAGCCCCCCCGTCGGAAGCGGGGCGAGGCCTGGGCAGGCCTCGCTGGAGCCAGGCCGGGAAAGGGGCCCAGCACGGGGGGCACTGCCGCCCCCGCCCCAAGGGGCAGTGTGTGATCCTGGCAGGCCCTCCACCGGGCACCCAGGCGGCCGGAGCCACCAGGGACAAGTTACCCCCGGCCCCAGGAAAACGAGATGAAGGAATCCGGCCCCACGGCGCACACGTCTACCTGTGGGCGGGGAGCAGCAGCTGAGGGGCGCCAGCGGGCACCACCCTTATACAGCCGGGGCAGGGGCGCGAGAGCCGCATCTCCGAGTAGTGCCAGGCAAAACCCTCCGGCGTCTGAGCTGGGCACATACACCTGGGGGGGACCACGTCAGCGCCTGCTGCAAGACGACTGGCAGCCGCGCCCGGGTACGCGCCCAGCACCGCTGTGACGCCACCCCCTGGCCCCGGGGAAGCACCCAGTGCCGCCGTGACGCCACCCCCTGGCCCCGGGTACGCGCCCAGCGCCGCCGTGACGCCACCCCCTGACCCCGGGGAAGCACCCAGTGCCGCCGTGACGCCACCCCCTGACCCCGGGTACGCGCCCAGCACCGCTGTGACGCCACCCCCTGACCCCGGGTACGCGCCCAGCACCGCTGTGACGCCACCCCCTGACCCCGGGTACGCGCCCAGCGCCGCCGTGACGCCACCCCCTGACCCCGGGGAAGCACCCAGTGCTGCCATGACACCGCCCCCCGGGTACGCACCCAGTACCGCCGTGACACCGCCCCCCGGGTACGAGCCCTGACCCGCCATGACACTGCCCCCCGGTGTCATTGAGATGGGGTTGTGACGGAGCGATTCTGGCGGGACCCAACTGAGAGTGCCAAATCAGGACCAATTGCTCAAACAGGGCAGTCACAACCCTAGGCTGGGGTTTTTCCACCTCTAAGGCAAACCAAACCAGCCAGACAAAAAGGACTTTGGTCTCACCCCACTGGCTAACCACAAGTCACACAAGCAATTTCCTTAGACACTCCAGTCTCCCAGCATCACCACCAGTGCACTCGTCCTGGGGATGACTGGTTATGAAAACCAACACCCCAATAAAAGAAAAAGGTTCCCTCGATCCCAAAGGACCAAGCCCCAGACCCAGGTCAATATACACATCAGATCTTACCCACAAATCACGCTGTTGCCAATCCTTTAGAATCTAAAATCTAAAGGTTTATTTACAAAGGGAAAAAGGTAGAGATGAGAGGTAGAATTGGTTAAATGGAATCAATTACATACAGTAATGGCAAAGTTCTTAGTTCAGGCTTGCAGCAGTGCTGGAGTAAACTGCAGGTTCAGATTAAGTCTCTGGAACATCCCCCGCTGGGATGGGTCAACAGTCCTTCATGCAGAGCTTCAGTTTGTAGCTAAGTCCTTCCAGAGGTCAGAAGCAGGATTGAAGACCAGATGGAGATGAGGCATTAGCCTTATATAGACTTTTCCAGGTGTAAGAATCCCTTTGTCTTCACTGTGGAAAATTACAGCAAAATGGAGCCTGGAGTCACATGGGCCAGTCCCTGCATACTTTGCTGAGTCACAAGGCGTGTCTGCCTTCCCTCCATGGGTCAATTGTGTAGCCGATGGCCCTTTAATGGGCCATCAAGCCAGCTATGCCGGGCTAACATCAGCTTTGTCTGGGACACTTCCCAGAGGCAGAGCATAATACAGAATACAGACATTACAGAGCCAATACTTATAACTTCAACTACAAAATGATACGCAGACATACAGACAGCATAATCATAACCAGCAACCCAGAACCTGGTCTAAGACACCTTAGATGACCCCCTTTACCCAAGGTTTGGTGCCACTACAGGACCTTGGTTGCAACCCATGTTCTATATGGTCCCCATTTATATCAATAACGTCACAGGGGTGACCAGACCGGCACACAGTATTCACGGTGTGAGCATACCATGGATGTATATAGTAAAAGTGGAGGATCTTGGTTTGCCAGACTGATCAGCTAAGCCAATGCTGGCAACCTATATGAAAAGGCTGGAAAACACCAATCCTCCGGACTGCATCGACATGCAGAAAGCCTTATAAGCCAGTCACTGTCAAAGCCAATTGTAGAACTTAATGAGGCTGTTAAGAATGGTGGAGGCACAGCTCAGTTTATGTGAACCAACATGGCTGTGGCATCCTACTTCCTATTTAAGCAAGAGATACCGCACACTACAAACTGGAGGCCAATGTTAAGGGCATTGTCACTTGTTCATCCTGAAGTTGAACACTGGTTCCGAACAAGACCAGCAAACACTCACTATCTTTCTGCAAGAATCTCTGCTGACTGGCTAGAAACATGCGGTGCAACAGTGAAAGACTCAGCAATTGAAATGTGAAAACCTCTCTCACCGTATTCGATATGCATACATGGCTGATGAATGCACCCCTGCAAATGGACATCAAGTATTAAGTCATGGTGAATGTTATCTTGATGTCAGTGGTAGGCCAGTAGATGCGTTTCTAGATGTTCAGGTTATAGAAGACACATCAGCTGCATCTGTGACATCTTACAAGAGTTAAATGCTTGTCACTTGGACCCCAAACAGATGGCTGCTTGTGCATCTGATGGAGCTGCAAACTTCTCTGGAAGACATGGTGGAGTACAAGCTTTGCTCAGAGAAACGTGTAACCCTAATCTCTCCTATGCACACTGCAGAGGCCATCTAGTACAAGCTGCAGAATCTTCAAAAGACATTAAAAAGCCATAAATTTAATGGCTTTTTAATACTCTTTTTTTCAGCAAGAGTCCAAAAGGACTCAGCATCTTGGAAATAAATAGAAGATACGCTGGGATTGAAGTTCAGATTAGTCCAACCTGGGAAAACCCACTGGCTTTCTCATGAGCGCTTCTTGGCTTAAAATAACTGCAGCCGCCATTACTGGCTTTGGACGGTATCCCCCAAGATAGGCTGGATCTAAGTAGTGAGGCTGGTGAACTATTTTTATTACTACGTTCAGAGAAGATTATCACCATTCTCTGTCTTGTAAATCTACTGTTGAAAGCACTTGGGTCACTGTGACATATAGATCATTGGTGCAACCACTGTTATATATTTGGAGCAAATATTGTACAAAGGTTGTCGTGTGAGGTGTCTGTGGAAAGGCTCTGGTTTGCTGGGTATGATTGTGCTGTCTATATGTGTGTATCATTTCTGTAGTTGAAGTTATGAATATTGGCTCTGAACTGGTATCTCTGTGTTTTGATTCTAAGTAGCCTCAATGAAGCATTTGGGCAGCTTCTTTAGAAGGGAATTTGCAAGTTAAGTGCCCAGTCAAGAAATACTTAACTGACAATAGGCCTTGGGAGACTCCAATCCACATGAGAAGTCTGCCTGGGAACGTTCAAGGGAGCATGTGAGCAATGGCTGCCGCCTGCAAACAGATCTGATCCCAAAGGACCAAGCCCCAGACCCAGGTCAATATACACATCAGATCTTACCCACAAATCACGCTGTTGCCAATCCTTTAGAATCTAACATCTAAAGGTTTATTCATAAAGGGAAAAAGGTAGAGATGAGAGCTAGAATTGGTTAAATGGAATCAATTACATACAGTGATGGCAAAGTCCTTGGTTCAGGCTTGTAGCAGTGATGGAATAAAATGCAGGTTCAAATCAAGTCTCTGGAACATCCCCCGCTGGGATGGGTCATTCAGTCCTTTGTTCAGAGCTTCAGTTTGTAGCAAGGTCCCTCCAGAGGTAAGGAGCAGGATTGAAGACAAGATGGAGGAGATCCAGCAGCTTTTTATAGTCTCTTGCCATGTGGTCTCTGCTTTCTTTGTTCCAAAGACAAGCTGCCCAGCACATGGCCTGGAAAAACCTCAGAGATCTGTCCATAGCCAGGTCCCTGCCTTGCTGAGCCACAAGGTGTATCTGCTTCTCTCCATGGATCAGTTGTGTAGCTGATGGTCCTTAATGGGCCATCAAGCAGGCTAGGCCGAGCTGACACCAACTTGTCTGGGGTGTCACCCAGAAGCACAGCACAGATTTGAAATTCAGAGTGTGATGGGCTGGATCCCAGAACCCCCCTTGGGGCTGCCAACTGATGTGCCCAGACTGCTGCCCCTGCTTTCCTGCCCCCATCAGCTCAATGCCCTGCCTGGTTTGAGCCAGACCCACTAGCCTGCTGCAAACCCAGACCCGGGTCTGAACCACGTCCCCTAACAGCTGCAGGCTTCACTGAAAGCAGCTCACAGGAGTGTTCCTGTCGCTAACACTGAGGCTTTGGCTACACTTGCACTTCAAAGCGCCAGCGCTGGGAGAGAGCTCTCCCAGCGCTGTCCGTACTCCACCTCCCTGTGGGGAATAACGTACAGCGCTGGGAGCCGCGCTCCCAGCGCTGGGGCTTTGACCACACTGGCGCTTTGCAGCGCCACAATTTGCAGCGCTGGAGAGGGTGTGTTTTCACACCCTGCTGCAGCGCTGCAAATTTGCAAGTGTAGCCAAGGCCTGAGATGCCCAACTCCCAAATCAATCCGGTTTACCCTGTTTAGAGCTTATACCAGGTAAACTCATGAATTGTTCACCCTCTATAACACCCACGAAAGCTCATGCTCCAGTACCTCTGTTAGTCTATAAGGTGCCCCAGGACTCTCTGCTGCTTTTACAGATCCAGACTAACACGTGTCCCCCTCTGATACTGATAGAGAGAGATGCACAGCTGTTCCCCCCCCCGCATGTATTAATACATACGCTGGGTTAATTAATAAGTAAAAAGTGATTGCATTAAATACCGAAAGTAGGATTTAAGTGGTTCCAAGTAGTAACAGACAGAACAAACTGAATTACCAAGCAAAATAAAATAGAACAGGCAAGTTTGTCTCTAAGAAAACTGAATACAGATAACACCTCACCAGTTCCAGTGAGCTTCCTTTACAGACCAGTCTCCTGCTAGTCTGGGTCCAGCAATCGCTCCCACCCCCTGCAGTCACTGTCCTTTGTTCCAGTCTCTTTTGGGTATCCTGGGGGGTGGAGAGGCTCTCTCTTGAGCCAGCTGAAGAGAAAATGGAGGGGTCTCCCAGGGGTTTAAATAGACTTTCTCTTGTGGGCTGAGATCCCCTCCTCTCTCCTATGCAAAGTCCAGCTCCAAGATGGAGTTTTGGAGTCACATGGGCGAGTCACATGTCCATGCAGGACTCAGTTTGCAGATAGAGCTCAGATGTGGATTGGCGTCTTCAAATTCACTGTTGGCTTAAATGGTTTTTGACTGGGCACTTAATGTGCACTTTTCTCAAGAAGCTGCCCAAAAGCTTTACTGAGGCTACTTAAAATCAAGCCAGTACCCAGCCAATGTTCGTATCTTGCAATACGCCAGTGACAGGTGCCTACAGCCAGGAGGAAGAGATTGGGGAGAGCATAACCTTCGCAGAGAGATGGCAGATGGCACACGTAGCACAGAACATATTCCAGTTCTGTCACCTAGACATTCATAAGCATATTCCATAAAGCCTTACGGGGGCACCGTCACAGCCAGGAGAGCGCCAATACTTATAACTTTACATACAGAAACGACACCCACACCCAGACAGCGTAACCAGAACCAGCCACCCGGAGCCTGCTCCTAGACACCTCATGTGACCCCCTTTACACAAGATTTGGTGCCACTCAGGGCCGCCCAGAGGCTTCAGGGGGCCCGGGGCAAAGCAATTCCCATAAAAAAGTTGCAATGCTCTAGAATCCTGTATTCTCGTGGGGGCCCTGCAGGGCCTGGGGCAAATTGCCCCCCCCCCCCCGGGCAGCCCTGCTGCCATTACACGACCTTGGTTGCAACAATGATCTATGTGGTCCCAGTTTATATCAATGACCTCACAGCTCAGCAGCGCAGCTGCTTCCAACTTAACGCTCCTGGCGCACCGGCAGCCCCCCGTGCTCCTGTGCAGGGGCCCAGTGCGTGTGCCCATCACCCCCACACACAGCTGATGTGCTGCCCGGGTGCTCGAGAGGTGCAGGGCTGTCTGTCTGGGGGGGTTCTCCGCACCGGCCCTGCTCCCACCCTGCACTGGGGGCAGCGCTTAGATGGGGGGGGGGGCAGCAAAGAACAGGCCAGAGAGACAGACACCAGGCTTGGGGGCACCATCCCCTCTCAGTCAGTGCGGCGGTCGGAGGTACTGGGCCAAAGGGAGGAGGGGCGCAGCAGGGGGCGCCGTCCTGGAGAGAATGGAGGGGGTCAGCTCAACGGGGGCATCATTCTTGGGGAGTGGACAGGGGCTCAGCGGGGGGCGCTGTGTTCGGGGAGTGGACAGGAGGTGCCGTGCTCGGGGAGCAGGGTGGGGCGCTCAGTAGGGGCAGGGGTGGCTCTAGGAATCCCGCCGCCCCAAGCAGGGCAGCACGCCGCAGGGGGCACTCTGCCGGTCGCCGGTCCGGCGGCTCCGGTGCACCTCCTGCAGACGTGCCTGCGGATGCTCCACCGAAGCTGCGGGACCAGCGGACCCTCCGCAGGCACGTCTGCAGGAGGTCCACCGGAGCCGCCTGCCGCCCTCCACGGGACGCTGCCCCAAGCACGCGCTTGGCGCGCTGGGGTCTGGAGCCGGCCCTGAGTAGGGGGCACCGTGCTCAGGGAATGGGGGGGCTCTGGGGGGTGTCATGCTCAGGGAGTGGACGGGGGCCGAGCGGGCGGCGTGGTACTCAGGGAGCGGGCGGGGGCTCGGGCAGGCGGGAGCATTGCATGCTGGGAGCCGGGCTCTGGGAGTGGGCGGGGGCTCGGGCAGGCGGGAGCATTGCATGCTGGGAGCCGGGCTCAGGGAGTGGACGGGGGCCGAGCGGGCGGCGTGGTACTCAGGGAGCGGGCGGGGGCTCGGGCAGGCGGGAGCATTGCATGCTGGGAGCTGGGCTCTGGGAGTGGACGGGGGCTGAGCGGGAGGCATGGTACTCAGGGAGCGGGCGGGGGCTCGGGCAGGCGGGAGCATTGCATGCTGGGGGCCGGGCTCTGGGAGTGGGCGGGGGCTCGGGCAGGCGGGAGCATTGCATGCTGGGAGCCGGGGTCGGGGAGTGGGCGGGGGCCGAGCGGGCGGCGTGGTACTCAGGGAGGGGGCGGGGGCTCGGGCAGGCGGGAGCATTGCATGCTGGGAGCCGGAGCCGGGCTCTGGGAGCGGGCGGGGGCTCGGGCAGGCGGGAGCATTGCATGCTGGGAGCCGGGCTCTGGGAGAGGGCGGGGGCCGAGCGGGGCGGCGTGGTACTCAGGGAGCGGGCGGGGGCTCGGGCAGGCGGGAGCATTGCATGCTGGGGGCCGGGCTCTGGGAGTGGGCGGGGGCTCGGGCAGGCGGGAGCATTGCATGCTGGGAGCTGGGCTCTGGGAGTGGGCGGGGGCCGAGCGGGCGGCGTGGTACTCAGGGAGCGGGCGGGGGCTCGGGCAGGCGGGAGCATTGCGTGCTGGGGGCCGGGCTCTGGGAGTGGGCGGGGGCTCGGGCAGGCGGGAGCATTGCATGCTGGGGGCCGGGCTCTGGGAGCGGGCGGGGAATCGGGCAGGCGGGAGCATTGCATGCTGGGAGCCGGGCTCTGGGAGCGGGCGGGGGCCGAGCGGGCGGCGTGGTACTCAGGGAGTGGGCGGGGGCCGAGCGGGCGGCGTGGTACTCGGGGAGCGGGCGGGGACTCGGGCAGGCGGGAGCATTGCGTGCTGGGGGCCGGGCTCTGGGAGTGGGCGGGGGCTCGGGCAGGCGGGAGCATTGCATGCTGGGGGCCGGGCTCTGGGAGCGGGCGGGGAATCGGGCAGGCGGGAGCATTGCATGCTGGGGGCCGGGCTCTGGCCACGCCGCGGGATGCCCATGGCCCTGCCTGCCAGGCTCGTCGCCCGGCTCCCCAGCCCCGTGTGTCCCCACAGGTCCTGTCCCTCGGGGCCGACGTGCTCCCGGAGTACAAGCTGCAGGCCCCGCGCATCCACCGATGGACCATCCTGCACTACAGCCCCTTCAAGGCGGTGTGGGACTGGCTCATCCTGCTGCTGGTCATCTACACGGCCGTCTTCACGCCCTACTCGGCCGCCTTCCTGCTGGGCGAGGAGCCGGAGGACATCCGGCGCAACTGCAGCTACTGCAGCCCCATCAACGTGGTGGACCTGCTGGTGGACATCATGTTCCTCATCGACATCCTCATCAACTTCCGCACCACCTACGTCAACTCCAACGAGGAGGTGGTGAGCCAGCCGGGCCGCATCGCCATCCACTACTTCAAGGGCTGGTTCCTCATCGACATGGTGGCCGCCATCCCCTTCGACCTGCTCGTCTTCGGCTCCGGCTCCGGCTCCGAGGAGGTAACGACCGCGCTGGCCCTGGCGCGACTCCGGCCCTGCCGTGGGGGTGGGGGGCTGGCCCCACCCCTGTATAACCCTGGCCCTCTCCAGCCCCGCCCCATCTGATCCAATCCCACCCCCGTCCAACCCAGGAACTGCCCAACCCCACCCCCATCTGATCCACCCACCTTCCAGCCCAGCCCTGTCCCACCCAGCCGCCTTCCAGCCCCACCCCCTGTCACAGACCCACGGGCTCGGGGCTGCGCCCCCCGGGACGGTCTCTGGGACAGAATGCCCCCTGCCTGGGAGACCCCTTCACTGCGCCAGCCCCCTGGGGGTCCCGCTCTGCCTCCAGGGGGAGCCACGCGGCCTCACCACCCCTAGACTGGCCCTCTGGGCCTGCAGCCCCCCCAGCCCCGTGAGCTCCGGGCAGCGAGTCCCCCGAGACAGCCCCTGAGGGAGACTCGGCCGCTCGCAGGGATCAGGGCCCCTCACCCAGCCCCGGCAGGGACGCTCCCAGCGCGGGCACAGCCGGGTTCACTCGTTAGCTGGCGCCCGGCCTAGGGGCCCGTCGGGCAGCCCGGGGCAGTGAAGGGTGAAGCAGGGTCCGTCCTGGCCAGCCCCGAGCCCAGCCCGGCTGTGGGGAACCCTCGGGTCCGGCTCCGTCCGTCTGTCTGTCTGTGCGGCCTCCTTGGTCAGAGTGCGGGTGAGAGCCCCGACTGCTTCCCACGACCCCCGCGTACCCCCCTCCCCCAGCCCTGTGGTCCCGAGCTGGGGGCTGTAGCTCCGTGTCCCAGCAATTGGATTTGCCATTGGGCCCCGGCAGCTAGCGACTCCCGGCCTGCCCTGAGAGCAGCTCCCCGCCCCAGGTAACAGTGCAGCAGGTGGGGAAACTGAGGCACACACAGCCGTCATCAAGCTCTTGCAGCACCTTTGTCCAGGCTCGTGGGAAGGAGATCAGAGAATCGCAGCGTCGTAGGGCTGGGAGGGACCTCGAGAGGTCGCCTCGTCCAGTCCCCTGCACACGGGGCAGGGCTCAGTATTCCCCAGGCCAGGGGCTCTGAAACGGGGTCGGGACCCCGTCAGGGGTGGCCAACCTGAGCCTGAGAAGGAGCCAGAATTTACCAGTGTGCATTGCCAGAGCCACAGTAATACGTCAGCAGCCCCCCTCAGCCCGCTCCCAGCGCCTCCCACCCACCGGCAGCCCCCTCCCTCCCCACACCTCCCGATCAGCAGGAGGCTCTGGGGAGGGGGCAGGGCCCATGGCAGAGCAGGGTCTGAGCACTGAGCCCCCCGCCCGGCGTCGGGGCCTGTACAAGGAGCCGCATGTTAACCTCTGAGGAGCCCCAGCTTGGCCACGCCCGGCCCCGGGGGGCGCGAGGTTATTCAGTGAGGGCTGCCCCCAGCCCCGCTCCGCCGCCCGCATTTCTAGTGGTGTTAAAGAGTCAGACCATGGCGGTAATGTATGCGGGGGGGGGGCTGTGCCAGGGGCCCCAGGACAAACGCTGGCGAGCCGCTGGCCCGGCCTGGCCGGTGTCGTAATGGGCGTTAATCCGAGTAACCGCAGGGGCAGCTGGGCCGGGGGCCGGGGGGGGGGGGGATGCTCCCCAGATGGGGCTGTAGCCTGGGGCGCAGCAGCTCGGGGAAGGACCTGGGGGTTGTGTGGAAAGCAGCCGAACACGGACGTCTCTAACAGCCCTGCTCTGGCTCAGCCGGACACGCCGGGCCGGATGCAGGGGCCCCGGGGGGGGGGAGCCCGGACAGGCCGGGCCGGATGCAGGGCCCCGGGGGGAGCCCGGACAGGCCGGGCCGGATGCAGGGGCCCCGGGGGGAGCCCGGACAGGCCGGGCCGGATGCCGGGCCCCGGGGGGAGCCCGGACAGGCCGGGCCGGATGCAGGGGCCCGGGGGGAGCCCGGACAGGCCGGGCCGGATGCAGGGGCCCCGGGGGGAGCCCGGACAGGCCGGGTCGGATGCAGGGGCCCGGGGGGAGCCTGGACAGGCCGGGCCGGATGCAGGGGCCCCGGGGGGAGCCCGGACAGGCCGGGCTGGATGCAGGGGCCCCGGGGGGGGGAGCCCGGACAGGCCGGGCCAGATGCAGGGGCCCCGGGGGGAGCCCGGACAGGCCGGGCCGGATGCAGGGGCCCCGGGGGGAGCCCGGACAGGCCGGGCCGGATGCAGGGGCCCCGGGGGGGGAGCCCGGACAGGCCCGGCCGGATGCAGGGGCCCCGGGGGGAACCCGGACAGGCCCGGCCGGATGCAGGGGCCCGGGGGGAGGAGCCCGGACAGGCCGGGCCGGATGCAGGGGCCCCGGGGGGGGGAGCCCGGACAGGCCCGGCCGGATGCAGGGGCCCCGGGGGGAGCCCGGACAGGCCCGGCCGGATGCAGGGGCCCCGGGGGGGGGGAGCCCGGACAGGCCGGGCCAGATGCAGGGGCCCCGGGGGGAGCCCGGACAGGCCGGGCCGGATGCAGGGGCCCCGGGGGGAGCCCGGACAGGCCGGGCCGGATGCAGGGGCCCCGGGGGGAGCCCGGACAGGCCGGGCCGGGTGCAGGGGCCCCGGGGGGAGCCCGGACAGGCCCGGCAGGATGCAGGGGCCCCGGGGGGAGGAGCCCGAACAGGCCGGGCCGGATGCAGGGGCCCCGGGGGGAGCCCGGACAGGCCGGGCCGGGTGCAGGGGCCCCGGGCTCTGCGGGAGGCCGGCCGGGCTGGGCAGAACGGTCCCCGTGGCTTTGAGCCCTGCCCCTCTGCCTGCAGACCACCACGCTGATCGGGCTGCTGAAGACGGCCCGGCTGCTGCGCCTGGTGCGCGTGGCCCGTAAGCTGGATCGCTACTCGGAGTACGGGGCGGCCGTGCTCTTCCTGCTCATGTGCACCTTCGCCCTCATCGCCCACTGGCTGGCCTGCATCTGGTTCGCCATCGGCAACGTGGAGCAGCAGCGCATCGGCTGGCTGCACGCGCTGGGCGAGCAGATCGGCAAGCCCCTGGGCGCCAACGCCTCGCTGCCGGGCCCGAGCACCAAGGACAAGTACGTCACCGCGCTGTACTTCACCTTCAGCAGCCTGACCAGCGTGGGCTTCGGCAACGTCTCCCCCAACACCAACGCCGAGAAGATCTTCTCCATCTGCGTCATGCTCATCGGCTGTGAGTGCGGGGCCGGGCCGGGCGCTGCCTGCGGGGGCTGCCTGCCCCCTGCCTGCCTGCCCCCTGCCTGCCCCCTGCCTGCCAGCCCCCTGCCTGCCTGCCCCCTGCCTGCCCCCTACCTGTGCTGCCCCCTGCCTGCCCCCTGCCTGCCCCCTGCCTGCCTGCCCCCTGCCTGCCCCCTGCCTGCCAGCCCCCTGCCTGCCTGCCCCCTGCCTGCCCCCTACCTGTGCTGCACCCTGCTTGCCCCCTGCCTTCCCCCTGCCTGCCTGCCCCCTGCCTGCCTGCCCCCTGCCTGCCCCCTGCCTGCCTGCCCCCTGCCTGCCTGCCGGCTGCCTGCCGGCCCCCCGCCTGCGCCCTTCGGGCCTGCCGCCTGCCGGCCGCCTGCCTTCCCCTTGCTGCCCGTGCGTGCCCCTGCCGGCCTGCCCCCTGCCCGCCAGCCCCCCGCCCGCCCCCTGCCCACCCCTGCCTGCCACTGCCGTCCCCTGCCTGCCCCCTGCGCACCCTGCCTGCCAGCCCCCTGCCTGCCTGCCCCCTGCCTGCCAGCCCCCTGCCTGCCCCCTGCCTGCCTGCCCCCTGCCTGCCTGCCCCCTGCCTGCCTGCCCCCCCTGCCTGCCCCCTGCCTGCTTGCCCCCTGCCTGCCTGCCCCGCCTGCCTGCCCCCTGCCTGCCTGCCCCCTGCCCGCCCCCTACCTATCCCTGCCTGCACCCACCCTGCACCCACCCTGCCCCCTGCCTGCCTCCTGCCTGCCAGCCCTGCCTGTGCTGCCCCTCCTGCCCCCTGCCTACTCCTGCCTGCGCCCGCCCTGCCCACCTGCTCCCCCCGCCTGACCCTGCCCCCTGCCTGCCTCACACCTGTCCCCTGCCTGCCACCGCCCACTCTCTGCCTCACCCACACCTGCGCCCGCCTCTCGCCCATCCCCTGCTTGCCCCACGCCTGCCCCATCCCACCCGTCCCAGGGGAGCATGCTGGGAGGTGTGGCTGGGAAGGGGGTTGCGTATGTGTGGGTGAGTGTGTGTGTGTGTGCTCATGCACACGTGTGTGCGTCCGCACGCTCACCTGCTGCCTCTGCCTCCAGCCCTGATGTACGCCAGCATCTTCGGGAACGTCTCGGCCATCATCCAGCGCCTCTACTCGGGCACCGCCCGCTACCACACCCAGATGCTGCGGGTCCGCGAGTTCATCCGCTTCCACCAGATCCCCAACCCGCTGCGCCAGCGCCTGGAGGAGTATTTCCAGCACGCCTGGTCCTACACCAACGGCATCGACATGAACGCGGTGAGCTGTGGCACGGCCCCTGCACTCAGTGTGGCCGGCTCCCCGAGTCACCCAGCGCCCCGACGGACCCGACACACCCAGCTCCCCTGACGGACCCCGCGTGTCACGGGGTCCCCGGGCGCTGCTCTGGAGCTGCTCCCCACCAAGCCAGGCAGGACTCTGGGGAGCCTCCTCTCCCTCGGAGCAGCCTGTCTGCAGGGCAAGACGCTCCCACGGCTTCACCTCCTGGGTCTCTCCTGGGAGCATTCAGCATCCTCTGCTCCTCCGTGCGCTTCCCCCAGCGAATCCGCCCAGGTGGGGTCCTGGGGAAGCCACAGGGTCCTGCCCCCCCACTGCGCAGTCAGACGTGACTCTCAGCCAGCCAGGAACACAGAGGTTTAGCATCCCCTTGCGGGGGGGAAGGGCCTGGCCATTAGTTGCCAGGTGACAGAGGGTCGGCCAGAAACTGAGCCCCCCACCCCCCCTCACAGTATTCAGAGGAAACAGAGAGATCACTTGATCATTGCCTGTTAGGTTCACTCCCTCTGGGGCACCTGGCACTGGCCACTGTCGGCAGACAGATACTGGGCTGGATGGACCGTTGGTCTGACCCGGTACGGCCAGTCTTATGTTCTTATTAAGAACAGTCCCACTTTGTCCCCGACGGACCCCGCAGCACCACCCCACACTCAGCACAGTCAGCTCCCTGACTGACCCGAGGCACCCAGCTCCCCGACAGACCCCGCACCCCACACAGAGACACACACCCACACCCCCCTTCACATCCAGACACACCCCCCCCCTCTACACAGCCAGGGATGTACAGACACACACAGAGACGTACAGACCCATACGCACACACACAGACACATGAGCACACCCACCCACACCTGTATATCCGTTGTCACGGACTCACAGATCGTGCCCACTCCTGTCCCCGTGCGCTCCGTGGGGGGGGCCTCTTTCAGTGCAACAGCCCTTCTCGGGGGTCCACCCTCTCTCGGGGTCAGGCCCCTCCACCTCCTGGAGCCGCACCTCTCTGAGCCTCAGCACGTCTGTCTGTGCCGTGGGCCCCTCAGGGAGTCCCCTCGCTCTGGGCCCCCGGGGCCTCCACCCCCCAAAGAGAATAATACCCCCCCACACACACGCCCTCTTCTCCAGACCGCAGCGACTCTCCCCCAGCGTAACACAGGAGGGTTTATTGAGCGTCTGAACCCAGCACAGGAAACTCTCCGGCCTCAGGCCTGGCTCCCTCAGCCCAGCACATCCCAGTCCCCCTGCAGCCAGGGGGGCTCTGCCTGCTCCCCCCCTCCAGCCCCGAGCCCCCCTGCTTCCCAGCTGGGCCTCTGATATCCCCGGCCCCAAGCCCCCCCTGTCCATTGGCTTCTCTCCAGGGAAACAGGGTCGCCTGGGCCTCCTCTCCCCTCTTCTGTCCTCTGGCCCCTCGGGCTGGAACCGGCTGGTCAGGTCACCGGGGTCCTCTCCCCGCAGCCCATTGTCCCCCACTGGCCAGAACCGGCTGTGACTCCTGAGCCGGGTCTCCGGGTCCCCAGGTCCCCAGTCGCTGGGGTCTCCATCCTCCAGGCCGTCGGACGGGGTCCCGAGTTCCCTCTCTGGTCCTCTACCATCCCTCTCCCCTCACCCCATTAAACCAGTAACACCCGGGGACACTGAGTCCCACCCCCCTGCATGCAACCCCCTGGGAAACACGGAAAAGCAAGAAACTCCCCCACTTGGTCACCCCCCGCCCCACAGCTGCGTACACCACACCCACACCCACTGCCACAGAGAGACACGTACACACAGAGCCTCGGGTGCCCAGCTGTCCCGATTTTATAGGACAGTCCCGATATTTGGGGCTTTGTGCTATACAGGTGCCTATTACCCCCCACCCCCCGTCCTGGTTTTTCACACTTGCTGTCTGGTCACCCTAGCAGAGCCACAACCAAGCCAAACGGCCCACACAGGCCACATGGGCACAGCCGGCCTGCCGCGGCCAGCCCCTGCGCTCCCTGCCCGGTAACGGGCTCTCTCCACCCGCCCGCAGGTGCTGAAGGGCTTCCCCGAGTGCCTGCAGGCCGACATCTGCCTGCACCTCAACCGCAGCCTGCTGCAGAGCTGCCGGCCCTTCCAGGGCGCCAGCCAGGGCTGCCTGCGCGCCCTGGCCATGAAGTTCAAGACCACGCACGCCCCGCCCGGCGACACGCTGGTGCACGCTGGCGACGTGCTCACCGCGCTCTACTTCATCTCCCGCGGCTCCATCGAGATCCTGCGCCGCGACATGGTGGTGGCCATCCTGGGTGAGGGGGCGGGCGCTGCCGGGCAGGCGGGGGGGGGCGTGCGGGACGGGGGGGCGGATGCTGCCAGCTGGGGGGGGGGGCGGGCGCTGCCGGGCAGGCGGGGGGGGGGGCGTGCGGGACGGGGGGGGATGCTGCCAGCTGGGGGGGGGGCGGGCGCTGCCGGGTTTGGGGGCGCTGCCAGGCAGGCAGGGTGGTGGGCATGCGGGGCGAGGGGGGGGCGGATGCTGCCAGCTGGGGGGGGGGGGTTGGGCACTGCTGGGTGTTTGGGGGGTGCTGGATGGGCAGTGCCAGACCGGGGGGGCGGGAGCTGTGGGGGGGGCAGTGGATGCTGCCAGTGGGGGGGCACTGCCCGTTGAGGTGAGGGACTGCTGACCAGGAGCTGGGCACTGCCAGGGGGCAGGAGCTGTGGGGTGGCACTGCCAGACAGGGGGGCATGGCCATGGGCTCTCTGTCCCTCACATCACCCCATGGCACAGCCCCCAGCCTGGCGCCCAGGCGACCCTCACAGCACCCCCTGGCCCAGCCCACCCCCGGCGTGTGCCCCCCCATCATCCTGCCCAGCCCACCCCCGGCGTGTGCCCCCCCCCTCCTGCCCAGCCCACCCCCGGCGTGTGCCCCCCCATCCTGCCCCGCCCGCCCCCGGCCTGTGCCCCCCATCCTGCCCAGCCCTCCCCCGGCCTGTGCCCCCCCCATCCTGCCCAGCCCTCCCCCGGCGTGTGCCCCCCATCCTGCCCAGCCCTCCCCCGGCCTGTGCCCCCCCCATCCTGCCCAGCCCGCCCCCGGCGTGTGCCCCCCCCATCCTGCCCAGCCCTCCCCCGGCCTGTGCCCCCCCCATCCTGCCCAGTCCGCCCCCGGCGTGTGCCCCCCCCATCCTGCCCAGCCCACCCCCGGCCTGTGCCCCCCCCATCCTGCCCAGCCCGCCCCTGGCACGTGCCCCATGGGAGACCCGCGCTGACCCTGCCGTGCCGCCCCAGGGAAGAACGACATCTTCGGGGAGCCACTGAACCTGTACGCGCGGCCGGGCAAGTCCAACGCGGACGTGCGGGCTCTGACCTACTGCGACCTTCACAAGATCCAGCGGGAGGAGCTGCTGGAGGTGCTGGACATGTACCCCGAGTTCTCCGACCGCTTCTGGGCCAGCCTGGAGATTACCTTCAACCTGCGGGACGTGAGAGCCGGGGGAGCGCTTCGGGGGGCGGGGGGGTGCCGGGCCGGGGGGGAGAGCTTCGGGGGCTCTGGGGGACGGGGGGTTGCCAGGACGGGGGGAGAGCTTCGGGGGCTCTGGGGGGCGGGGGGGTGCCGGGCCGGGGGGAGAGCTTCGGGGGCTCTGAGGGCGGGGGTGTGCCAGGCCGGGGGAAGAGCTTCGGGGGCTCTGGGGGGCGGGGGGGTGCCAGGCCGGGGAGAGAGCTTTGGGGGCTCAGCCAGGGCAAGGGGGGAGAGCTTCGGGGGGCTCAGACAGGCTTGGAGGGGAGAGCTTTGGGGGTGCTCAGCCAGAGCCAGGGAGGAGAGTTCTGGGGGTGCTCAGCCAGGCTGGGGGGGCTCCGTGGGCTCTCAGCCAGGCTGGGGGGGGGCTGTGTGGGCTCTCAGCCAGGCTGGGGCGGCTCTGTGGGCTCTCAGACAGGCTGGGGGGGGCTCTGTGGGCTCTCAGCCAGGCTGGGGGGGGCTCTGTGGGCTCTCAGCCAGGCTGGGGGGGACATCCCCACCTGCTTCTGACCCCACTCCACCCCCACCCAGCCATCCACCCTGCCCCCAACTAACCAGCAGTGTATTCACCCACCCACTGTGCCATCCACCAACCTGTCCCCCACCTGCCAGCGCCCCCACCCACCTAACCACCAGTGTATCCATCTCCCCCTCTCCCCCTGCCCAGTTCCTGGCCCGGCTCACGGCTCTCCCTCCTTGCAGACCAACATGATCCCTGGCTCCCCCGGCAGCACCGAGCTGGATGGCGGCTTCAACCGGCTGCGGCGCCGCAAACTGTCCTTCCGCCGGCGCACGGACAAGGGTGAGTGGGGGGGCAGCAAGCCCGAGGGGCCGGGGGCCTCCCGCAGTGTAGGCTCTGTGCCCTGCTGAGGGCACCCGCCCCGCTCCCAGCACAGGGTCAGTGGCTCCGCCCAGAGCACCAGCCCCTACTCCTGGGGGAATTCTGTGCCCCAAAATTAAAAATTCTTCCACAGAAAATTAAAAATTCTGTGCGCAATATTTTAAAATTCTGCATATTTTGTCAAAATAACACACTGTAATCACACCAGTTTCAACTATTTTTGGTCATTTATTCCAAACCACCCACCAGCAGGTGTGTCTGTAACAACGCAGACAGCAACAAAGATTCAGGAAATGTTTTTTGACAGATAGATTCCTTACTAGGCATATTCCCAGTGGTGAGCTCCAGCCGGTTCGCACCGGTTCGCGCGAACCGGTTGTTAAATTTAGAAGCCTTTTTAGAACCGGTTGTTCCAGGACAATCGGTTCTAAAAAGCTTTTAAATTTAACAAAGGCTCGGGCAGCTGTCCGCCCGGCCCCGGCCCCAGCTCACCTCCCCGTCTCCCCTGAATGCTCCGCCCTCCTTCTCCTCCCCTTCCCCTGCTTCCCGCGAATCAAATGTTCGTGGGAAGCCTGAAAAATGCAGCAGCCAGGTAAGCTCGGCGCGCCGGGGAGGTGGGACGGGACGGTGTGTGCCTGGCCCAGTCCGGCTCCCCCTGGCTCCGGCCGAGCACCCCAGCCAAGCACCACCAGCTCGGGCTGGTCTCGGCTGAGCGGCTCGGACCCAGCCCAGCTCGGGACCCGCAGCTCTGGCCCGGCCCGGGGAGTCGGGCCCCGCGGCTCCGGCCCCGGTGCCCGCCGAGCGACTCCGGCCTGGCCTGGGGAGTCGGGCCCCGCGGCTCCGGCCCGGCCCGGGGAGTCGGGCCCGACGGCACTGGTCGAGGTCCCCGCGGAGCGGACCCGGACCCAGGCACTGTGGTAAGGGGGCAGGGAGCAGGGAGGCGGTGTTCGGTGGGTTGTGGGGGGGTCAGGGGGGTCAGAGGGCAGAGAACAGGGGGATTGAATGGGGGCCAGGGTCCCGGGGGGGCAGTCAGGAAGGAGCAGGGGTTGGATGAGGTGCTGGGGGGCAGTCAGGGACAGAGAGAAGGGGTGGTTGGATGGGGCAGGGGTCCCAGGGGGCCATCAAGAATGAGAGGAGAGGTTGGATGGGGCTGCAAGGGGCAGTCAGGGGACAGGGAAGGGGGGATGGGTCAGGGGTCCCTGGGGGGGGCTGTCAAGGAACATGGGGGGTTGGACGGGGCACGACCCCCTCATGAGGTGAGGAGGAGGGAACCGGTTGTTAAAATTTTGGCAGCTCATCACTGCATATTCCTACAGAGCTGAGCACTAATTCATGCAAACTACAGCACAGAACCGTATCCCCTGCCCCCCCAGAAGCAGAGCAGAGGCTGGCGGGAGTCGGCTAATGGAGGAGCTGAGGGAGAGGGAACCACATTGCTGGGAAGGAGCCTGGGTGTGGACTTGGGGGGTTGTTGGGTGTGTGTGAGAAAAGTCTGGGACAGGTTTTGGGGGGTGGGGAGGGATTGTTGGGGAGCTTCCCCCATGCAGACCCTGGCTGAGCCCTAGCCACTCCCATTCAGTCAGGCACCGCTGCCCCTGTTTCCATGTGTTCCTGCACCCCCATGTGTCCTTGCACCACCTGCTTGCATCCGACGAAGTGGGGATTCACCCACGAAAGCTCATGCTGCAAAACGTCTGTTAGTCTATAAGGTGCCACAGGATTCTCTGCTGCTTCTACAGAACCAGACTAACACGGCTCCCCCGCTGATACCTGTCCATGTGTGTCCCTCCACCCCCATTTGGACACCCCCTCCCCCCATCCCCATGGGCCCCTGTACCCCGTCCCCAACCCAATGTGTCTCTGTGCCCCACTCCGCCACTCCCTGTCCCTACGTAGCTCTGCACCCCCGCCCCCATCACCGTGCGGCCCTGCACCTCCACTCCCATTCAACCCCCACCCCAGGCTGTCCTCCCCCACTCGTCCTTCTGAGCCCTTGTCTAAGCCCCTGCCCCAAGCACCCCACACTGTGTCTCACCAAAGCGCCTGTCTCCTGGCCTGGCCTGACAGGCCCAGCGACGACGGCACTACAGGCTCTTTCTCCTCCCTAGCTGTCCGGGAGCTGCTGCTCTGTTCTATTGGCACAGTGCCCTCTGGTGGGCAAAAGGCAGAACTGCAGCAACATTTCAGCAGAAGCTTTTTTCTGTGCAAAAAATTAAAAGTCTGCAGAGCTAATTCATTAGGCACGTGTGCAGTGGCGCAGAGTTCCCCAGGAGTAAACCCGCCTCCCAGCGCAGGCTCCGTGCCCCGCCCAGGGCACAGAGGGCTCCGCCCTGGCATTGGACCCCCAGTTGGCTCCTCCCAGCCTCACTCTCTGTCCCCCACGCCGCAGACCCGGAGAATGCCGGGGAGCTGAGGAGCAGCCAGAAGCCGCTGAGGACGGGTCGGACCCACCAGGCGCCGGGGGTCCCGGGGGATCAGCCCGACTGGGAGCCCTCCAGCTCACCCTCCAGCGACGAGGGCGAGCGCCCCGCACCCCTCACCCGCGCCAGCCAGCTGTCCCCCCTCCGCGCCAACGGGGAGCTGCTGATCCAGGGCGACGGGCAGCCCAAGGGCAGCGAGACGGGCAGCCCCCTCTCAGGTGGGACAGGGCACAGCACGTGTGGGGAGGGCCCTGGGGCTGGGTGCCTGGGGGGACACCAAGAGGAACATGGGGGACAGCATGGGGGGGAGGGGAGGGGCTCCAGCGAACCGGTGCCAGGGGGCGCAGGCTCGTCACAGGCCTGATGGCTGCCTGGGGTGGCTGAGGCCTGCAGGCGCCCGCCTCGACCAGTGCCAGGCCGTGGCCATGCTGGGCACGGCCGAGCGATGCTGCCGTGTGTCTGACTGGCCTGGCCCATGGGCAGCCAGCCGCGCCCAGCTGTGAGTGCGGCAGGGACAGCGAGGTCAGGCCTGGGCACGAGCTAATACCTGTCTGCCAGCGTATGGGGCCAGCCGGCTGCAGCGCCAGGCCCCCCCTTGGCCTCTCAGGCACATTCCTGGGCAGCAACACTCACGCTGCCCTCCTGCTCTGCACCCCCCATCCCCTGCCCAAAGGGCACCGGCTAACGCTGGGCAAGCAGCCCTGGCACTTCCCCATGGCCCCTGCGCCGGTGCTGCCCGGGGGGCCAGCTGGGGTCACTCAATCAGGGTGAGCTGCAAACAGACCGGGGCAGCCAAACCCCCAACGCTGGTGGATCTTCCAGTCCTTAGATTTACCAACCAGCCCCAAACAGCTTCTCTAGCACCTCACTGGTCACTCAGAGTCCAAACCCCGCAGCTCCCTTCAAGTGCCCAGCCCCCGGCCTCGGCCAGACACACCTGTCAGAGATGCTGATGATTCCTGAAAATCTGATCTCATCCTATAAAAGAAAAGGTTCTTCCAACCCCAAAGGATCAGCCACACACCCAGCTCCAATTATAACTTAGATCGTACCCACAATACACGCTACAGCCAATTCTTATTAAACCAAAATGTATTAAAAAAGAACAGAGAGAGAGAGTTGGTTAAAAGATCAATCTACAGACGGACTTGAATTCAATTCTTGAGGTCCAGATACAGAGCAGAGATGGTGAGTTCTTATACGTTTCCAGCAGCCTTTCGGCCTGAGAGAACAATCGGCCTCACTCTCCTTCCAACCAGCCTGGCAATTAGCCCAGGGTAATTTACCCGTTGTCAGCTCAGATACAAGTCACCACAACCTTCAGAGAGACACAGACACTGATCCTATTGCCCTCAAGTATCATCACACATGTTAATCTTCCTTCTTTGACCTTTGATCTTTGACCTTGTCTAGCGCTAGACAAGCCTTGTTTGCTGCCATCCCAGCCCTGAGCACCCCCTCCCCTGGAGATCTCTCCCAGCGCGGCCGCAGTTCCCAGCTCTGGTCACTCACAGATCTTCTGAGCCCGGCTGGGAAGCTGGGCCCTGGGTCAGGGCTCTTGCTGGCCCTGTCACCTTCCAGTGAGATGTTAGATCAGCCTCCTAAGGGCACAGCCCCCTGCCCGGCTCACCGGGCTCCTTGTTAGCCCCCTGCCCTGGCACCCCAGGCCCCTCTGCCCAGCCAGGCAGGGCTCCTGCCCTGTGCCACCCGCTCCCCTCTGCCGGGCCAGGGGCTCAGGCTGGCGGGGGCCCTCGGTGCCTGCACCCCGCCCCTCAGAGCCCGTTGTGCAGAGCCAGCCCAACCTCGGGGGCCCTCTGCCAGCCGGCCCCGGCCCCGGCCCCACGGCATCGTCAGCACGGGGACGAGACACCCCGACGTCGGCACTCGTGCAGCCCCCCCCCGGCCCCGCCCACGCTCCTCACGGGCCCCATGGCGCTAGCGGGGGAGGGTCCCATATGGATGGTGGGGGTGGGGGAAGGCCTGGCAGGGGACAGGGGCAGGCCCCATGTGGACAGTGCGGGGTGCGGGCCCCACAGGGACAGCGGGGGGGCGGGACCCACAGGGACAGTGGGGGAGGGGTGTGGGCCCCACAGGGACAGCGGGGGAGGGGTGTGGGCCCCACAGGGACACCGGGGGGAGCGGGCCCCACAGGTTGGGGTGTGAGTCCCTTGGGCCCGGGGCCAGCCCCACCTGAGGTCTCTGTCTCAGAGCTCAGCAGCCCTCGGGCGCGGCCCTGACCCATCTCTCCCCTCCCCTCCCCTCAGGCGCCTTCTCGGGGGTGTCCAACATCTTCAGCTTCTGGGGCGAGAGCCGGGGGCGGCAGTACCAGGAGCTGCCCCACTGCACTGTCCCGGCCCACGCCGGCCTCAGCACGGCCCTGCCCCCCCGGGCCCGCCAGCCCCACGCCGAGCTGCAGAGCCGGCTGGACCAGCTGCAGCAGCAGCTCAACAGGTAGTGGGGGGGGGGGGTGTCTTACACCGGGCCGCTGCCCGGGCGGGGAGTGCGGGGGGCTGGTGTGGGGGGGGGGGGTTGGGGACATGGCAGGGAAAGGCCCCGGGGGCAGGTGTGTGTGGGGGGGGTTGGGGACATGGCAGGGAAAGGCCCCGGGGGGCAGGTGTGGGGGGGGCGTGGCAGGGAAAGGCCCCGGGGGGCAGGTGGGGGGGGGAACATGGCAGGGAAAGGCCCCGGGGGGCAGGTGGGGGGGACATGGCAGGGAAAGGCCCCGGGGGGCAGGTGGGGGGGGGACATGGCTGGGAAAGGCCCCGGGGGGCAGGTGGGGGGGGTTGGGGACATGGCAGGGAAAGGCCCCGGGGGGCAGGTGTGGGGGGGGCGTGGCAGGGAAAGGCCTCGGGGGGCAGGTGGGGGGGGTTGGGGACATGGCTGGGAAAGGCCCCGGGGGGCAGGTGGGGAGGGGTTGGGGACATGGCTGGGAAAGGCCCTGGGGGGGCAGGTGTGGGGGGGGTTGGGGACATGGCAGGGAAAGGCCCCGGGGGGCAGGTGTGGGGCGGGACATGGCGGGGAAAGGCCCTGGGGGGGCAGGTGGGGGGGGGGTTGGGGACATGGCTGGGAAAGGCCCTGGGGGGGGCAGGTGTGGGGGGGGTTGGGGACATGGCTGGGAAAGGCCCTGGGGGGGCAGGTGTGGGGGGGTTGGGGACATGGCTGGGAAAGGCCCTGGGGGGGCAGGTGGGGGGGGGTTGGGGACATGGCTGGGAAAGGCCCTGGGGGGCAGGTTTGGGGGAACATGGCTGGGAAAGGCCCTGGGGGGCAGGTGTGGGGGGGGCGTGGCAGGGAAAGGCCTCGGGGGGGGCAGGTGGGGGGGGTTGGGGGCATGGCAGGGAAAGGCCCGGGGGGGGCAGGTGGGGGGGGGTTGGGGGCGTGGCTGGGAAAGGCCCCGGTGGGGCAGGGGGCGGGGGGGTTGGGGACATGGCAGGGAAAGGCCCCAGGGGGCAGGTGGGGGGGGGTTGGGGACATGGCAGGGAAAGGCCCCGGGGGCCGGTGTGGGGGGGGTGGGGACATGTCTGGGAAAGGCCCTGGGGGGGCAGGTGGGGGGGGGGTTGGGGCGTGGCGGGGAAACGCCCCGGGGGGCCAGGTGTGGGGGGGCGGGGGGGACATGGCCGGGAACGGCCTCGGGGGGCAGGTGGGGGGGGTTGGGGACATGGCTGGGAAAGGCCCCGGGGGGGCAGGTGGGGGGGGGTTGGGGACATGGCTGGGAAAGGCCCGGGGGGGGCAGGTGTGGGGGGGAACATGGCTGGGAAAGGCCCCGGGGGGCAGGTGTGGGGGGGGTTGGGGACATGGCTGGGAAAGGCCCTGGGGGGGCAGGTGGGGGGGGGGTTGGGGGCATGGCAGGGAAAGGCCCCGGGGGGGCAGGTGTGGGGGGGTTGGGGGCATGGCAGGGAAAGGCCCAGGGGGGGAAGGTGGGGGGGGTTGGGGACATGGCAGGGAAAGGCCCCGGGGGGCAGGTGGGGGGGGGGTTTGGGGCCATGGCAGGGAAAGGCCCCGGGGGGGCAGGTGGGGGGGTTGGGGGCATGGCTGGGAAAGGCCCTGGGGGGGCAGGTGGGGGGGTTGGGGACATGGCAGGGAAAGGCCCCGGGGGGCAGGTGGGGGGGGGGTTGGGGACATGGCAGGGAAAGGCCCCGGGGGGGCAGGTGGGGGGGGTTGGGGACATGGCAGGGAAAGGCCCCGGGGGGGCCCCCAGAGGCCCCCCAGTTCTAGCCCTCAGGCCTGGCCCGGTGCCGGTGGGGTCCGGTGGCTCGTGCCGGCCGAGGCGTTGCCGAGTGGGGGCAGGGTGGTGCCCGGGGACGTCTCTGGTCTGTGGCAGGGCCCCTGGGCTGGTTGGGGGGGGCGCCCAGCCCCCACCCTCCGGCTCAGCCCCCCCTCTCCCGGCAGGCTGGAGACCCGCATGGCCGCCGACGTGGGCGCCATCATGCAGCTGCTGCAGCGGCAGGTCGGGCTGGTGCCGCCGGCCTATAGCACCGTGTCGTCGCCGCTCCCCGGGCCGCCCGTCCTGCCCATCCCCCCCCTCCAGCCCTGCCCCCAGGTGAGCCCCCCCCGTGCACACCCCCTGCGGCCAACCGCCGACGGACACCGGCCAGGGCTCTGCCCCCTGGGACGTGGGGCAAGAACCCAACCGAGATCCCATGGGCACACTGGGCCCTCCTTCGCCGGCGCTCCTCACTCCCGACCCGCAGCCCCTGCTCTGCCGGTGCCCCTCACTCCCGACCCGCAGCCCCTGCCGGCCCAGCCCAGCGCTCCCCTCCCCCAGCTCTGCCGGTGCCCCTCACTCCCGACCCGCAGCCCCTACTCTGCCGGTGCCCCTCACTCCCGACCCGCAGCCCCTGCCGGCCCAGCCCAGCGCTCCCCTCCCCCAGCTCTGCCGGTGCCCCTCACTCCCGACGCACAACCCCTGCTCTGCCGGCGCTCCTCACTCCCGACCCGCAGCCCCTGCTCTGCCGGCGCTGCTCACTCCCGACCCGCAACCCCTGCTCTGCCGGCGCTCCTCACTCCCGACCCGCAGCCCCTACTCTGCCGGTGCCCCTCACTCCCGACCCGCAGCCCCTGCTCTGCCGGCGCTCCTCACTCCCGACCCGCAACCCCTGCTGGCCCAGCCCTGCCCCTCTGCGGTGCCCGCGGCTCGGTGAGTTCTGGGCTGCGCTCGGTCGTGGTGTTTTCTGCCCGGTTCCCTGGCTGACAGCATCTCACCCCCGGCAGGTTCCCAGTTACCCGGCGCCGTTCCCGTCCCCGCAGCTGCCCAGCCCAGTGCTGCCCTGCGAGCCGCCCCCCCCCGCGGAGGTGGTGCTGCTGGTGGAGCCGTCGCCCACGCCCCCCCGGCGCCGCTCCCTCCCCGGACAGCTGGCCCAGACGCCGGACTCAGAGACCCTACAGAGACACTGCTCCGACCCAGGCAGTTAATCGGCAGGACGGGGACGGGGACGGGGCGCGGAGCCCTGCGCAGGGGGACCAGGGCCTCAGGGCCGCCGCCCCCTCCCCGCCCCCAGGGACAACAGTGCCGCCGGGCTGAGGGCCTGGCCACACGCTAGCCAGGCGGGACCCACGGCCGAGCCCACGCTGCCAGGACGTTAGCCGGCCTAACGGATCCGGGACGGGACCCGCGCGCCCTGCGCTGCCCAGAGACTGGTACGAAGAAACAGGCTGGCCGGGGATGGACCCACAGCCCGGGCCCCGGGAATTACCACGGGGCGGGGCCGACAGCGCAGCCCCCGCGGCCAGGGCTGGCCCCCGTGGGTGCCAGGCGGGCGGGGCCAAAAGGGGTGAGCACGCTGGGGGCCCAGGTCTCACCTGCCTGGCTGCCCCGTGGGTGCCCTGATATGAGCACGCGTGTGCGCCGCTGGCGGGGGGGGGGGGGGAATGTGTGGGTGGGTGCGTGCCTGTGTTCTGTGTGTGTGTGTGTGTGCGTGTGTGCGCGTGGCTGTGTTCTGTGTGTGTGTGTGTGTGGCTCTGTTCTGTGTGTGTGGCTGTGCACGGCTGTGTTCTCTGTGTGTGCCCGGCTGTGTTCTGTGTGTGTGTGTGTGCACGGCTGTGTTCTCTGTTTGTGTCTGTGTGTGTGCAGCTGTGTGTGCCCGGCTGTGTTCTGTCTGTGTGTGTGTGCGCGGCTGTGTTCTGTGTGTGTGGCTGTGTGTGCCCAGCTCTGTTCTTTGTGTGTGGCTGTGCACCTCTGTGTTCTCTGTGTGTGGCTGTGTGTGTGTGTGGCTGTGCACAGTTGTGTTCTCTGTGTGTGTCTGTGTGTGCGCGGCTGTGTTCTGTGTGTGTGTGTGTGTGTGTGTGTGTGTGTGCGTGGCTGTGTTCTGCGTGTGTGGCTGTCTGTGCCAAGCTCTGTTCTGTGTGTGTGGCTGTGCACGGCTGTGTTCTCTGTGTGTGCGTGCGCAGCTGTGTCCTGTGTGTGTGTGTGTGTGCACGCGGCTCTGTTCCCTGGGGGGGCTGTTGTGTGTCCCTGTTCCCTTGGGGGGGGCGCTGTTTTGTGTGTGTGTGTGTGTGTGTGTCTATAGCTAGATGTCCCTCTACTGTTTGGGGCGGGGGAGGCTTTTCCCTGTCGCTGGGGAGGGGGGCAGCTGGGTCCCTGTGTGTGTGTCTGGGGGGCCCCGTTCCCTGGGGGGGTGCAGCGCACACGGCTGGCCCTGCTGTGGGGGGAGGGACTGGCAGGGCCGTGGGCTGCTCCCCGTCCCTGTTGGCAAGGTGGCCCCTGCCCACGTACCCGTCTCCTGCCAGTGCCCCCCCCGCACCCCCTCTGGGCTGCTGCTCCCCAGCTGTGGCAGCTACCGCCCCTCCCCCGGCCTGCCCCGAACCCGCCGGGGGGCAGCTGGGCGTCTGCTCTGTCCCGGGGGGGGGGGAGGGGGGGGGAGAAGCCCAGCCCAGGGCCGACCCGCCGGGGGGCAGCTCCATGTGGCGAGTGCGTCCTCCTGCCGTGTCCTGTAGCGGGCGCTGCCCAGTCCCTGCCCCCCCCACGGCCCCGCATGGCGCCTTCACGCGACCGCCCCCCCAGCAGCGCTCCAATAAACCAGCCAACGACGCCTCCCTCTGCCTCTGCCTCTGCCTGGGGGGCACCATGGACACGCGCCGGCCTGGGGGGGGCACCCTGGGACGCGGCTTGGGGGGGGGTCCAGCCCTGGGATGCGGTTCTGCTGGGGGGGGCGGGGGGGTCCAGCCCTGGAACATGGCTCGGGGGGGGGGGGGGTCCTTGTCAGGAAATGATGCCCAGGGCTCCTGCAGCCCGGCACCCCCTGGTGAGTCCCCCCATTCCCCCCCACTGTCTGCACCTGCTGACTCCC
This sequence comes from Mauremys mutica, assembly GCF_020497125.1. Classification (NCBI taxonomy): domain Eukaryota; kingdom Metazoa; phylum Chordata; order Testudines; family Geoemydidae; genus Mauremys; species Mauremys mutica. Next base: position 298,180,383 of record NC_059073.1, read on the forward strand.
CATTGAGTCCTGCCCCCAGCAGCACAGGGCCCCTCAGTGTGGGGGGCCCCAGCGCCGCCCCTGCCCTGCTCCGTGGGGGGCGCGGGGCCTGCGGGGGGAACCCAGCGCGGCAGCAGCTGGTTGTGCCCGGGCTGCCACACCGGCCCGAGAGCCCCCCTCAGCCCCCCCCACCCGCAGACACACAGCCCCCCCTCAGCCCCCCCATTACCTGCAGACACGGTGCCCCCCAGCTCCCCATACGGACACCCCCCCCACACGCCCGCAGACACACAGCCTCCCCTCAGCCCCCCATTACCTGCAGACACAGCCCCCCCTCAGCCCCCGCAATGCCTGCAGACTCGGTGCCCCCCAGCTCCCCATACGGACACCCCCCCCACACGCCCGCAGACACACAGCCCCCCCTCAGCCCCCCCATTACCTGCAGACACGGTGCCCCCCAGCTCCCCATACAGACACACCCAGCGCCCGGCTCACAGAGCCACCACCCGCTGACACCCCCCCCACACCCGCAGCACGGCCCCCCCCAGAATTCCCCACACGCCGCCCGGGGGCCTGCAGCCCCGACAGCCCCCCTGACACCGCTGGCTGGGAAAGACACGTGTATTGACCGACTACAGTCCCGTTGGCGGGGGGCCAACCCCGTCAGGCTGCGCCCCCCAGGCCCAGCTCTCTGGGGGCGACCCCCGGGGGCTAGCCGCTGCCGAGCTGCCCTGGCCCCAGCCAGCCGGAGCAGAGCCCGGGGCCCCGGCAGGGCCCGGCTCACTCCTGCCCGTAGGTGCCGTTGTAGGTGAAGGGCTCGGCGGCGACGCAGGGCCCCGGGCTGGCGGGCGTCCAGCGCTGGACGGCCGCGGGGGCGGAGGCCGGGTCCCGGGGCCGCACGATGACGGGGCCGCGCGACGCCACCGACGGGTCCTCGTCGAAGAAGTTGAAGGGCCGCAGGAAGAAGCCGACGGCGTTGCCGGGTGTGGCCGTGTTGGGAACGTCCTCGGCGTGCGGGATGTGCAGGAAACCCACCGTCACCCAGGCCACCAGGTCCTGCCACGGACGAGGCCACGGTCACCGGGGCCCCCCACAGCCGGGAGACCCCCTGGGCCCCAGCACTGTCCCCCCACAGCCATCACCCCTGCATACACGGGGGTCCAGCCCTGCCTCCCCCGCCCCCAGCAGGGAGCAGACCCCTGGGGCCCCCCCGCAGCCATCCCCTGGCTGGGGCCGGCTCTGTGCCCCCCACGGCTCAACTGCGGCCCGGCCCAGGCCCTGCCCCACACCAGCTCCGCCCCAGCCTAGGCCCTGCCCCACACCAGCTCTGCCCCTACCCAGCTCCGCCCCCACCCAGGCCCCGCCCCAGCCTAGGCCCTGCCCCACACCAACCCAGGCCCCGCCCCTACCCAGCTCCGCCCCAGCCTAGGCCCCGCCCCTACCCAGCTCTGCCCCAGCCTAGGCCCAGGCCCCGCCCCTACCCAGCTCTGCCCCAGCCCAGGCCCCGCCCCACACCAGCTCCACCCCCACGCAGGCCCCGCCCCACACCAGCCCAGGCCCCGCCCCTACCCAGCTCCCCCACAGCCTAGGCCCCGCCCCACACCAGCCCAGGCCCCGCCCCACACCTGGTTCTCGATGTTCTCGTCGTTGCGGATGAAGCTCTCGAAGTCGACGGCCGGCTGCCAGGGGTCGTGCTGGGCGTAGGGGCTGCTGCTGGTCGCCTCCTTCTCGTGGTGCCGCGTCACTGCCAGGTGGTACCTGCCGGCGAGGAGCCCCCAGCTGAGCCCCAGCCCCCCCGTGGGGCGTGGCCCGGTGGGCTCGAGGGAGAAACCCCCCCTGGGCAGGGCCCCCCCCCGGGCCTCCCTCCCCCCGGGGATCCCCCAGCTGAGCCCCACCCCCCGTGGGGCATGGCCCAGTGGGCTCGAGGGAGAAACCCCCCCTGGGCAGGGCCCCCCTGGGCATCCCCCCCCAGCTCCGTCACCGGGCAGCGGCCCTGAGCCCGCCCCGGCCAGCCCGAGGTGCCCCCGGCTGCGGATCAGCACCAGCCCCAGGGACCCCAGGACGGCCCCTGCCGGGCCCGGTTGTCCCAGCCCCAGGTGCCACTCGGCCTGGGGCGCCGGCTGCTCCCTCGTGTGGGGTGGGGCCCCGCTGGCTGCTGGGTCCCGGCTTTACTATGGGCGACCAGCCAGCAAGTGTGAGAAATCGGGCCGGGTGGGGGGGGGGGTAATAGGAGCCTTTCTAAGACAAGCCCCCAGACTCGGGCCTGTCCCTGTAACCCCGGCACCTCCGGCACCGCAGCCTCACCGGCCCCAGGCGACGCCCCGCTCCTCCCGCCAGCCGCGCGGCAGCACCCGGCCGGCCTGCGAGCTGTACTGGATGCGGTAGCTGCGCGGGTGCCCCCAGCGGTTGCGCTGGGTCGGGCTGGAGAACAGCAGGTACCGGGGCAGGGCCCTGCCGAAGGGGAAGGCGGCCTGGCGCTCGCTCCGGCGGGGCCGCCGGTTGCAGCCGGGGCTGCACGACCCGCTCGCCCGCGCTCCAGGGGTTGGAGATGTTCTCGAAGCGCACGTCCACCGTCTCGAAGCTGTTCCGGGTGCCTGCGGGGGGGACAGGCCGTGAGGGGGGGGCCCGGCCCTGCCCCCACCCCTGCCCCAGGGACCGACGCTCTGAGGGGCTGGGGCTGACGCTCCCCTGGGCCCAATCGGTGTCATGGGAACAGGACTCCTGGGTCCCTCCAACCTCAGCTTGGTGGGGTGGGGGGACCATCTAGGAGCAGCCCCTGGCCAGGGAGGGAGCCCAGTAGCCACCAGGGAGCAGAGCAAGAGCCGGGCTGGGCTGGGGAAGGATGGGGGGTTCCCTGGGGCAGAACCAGCCAGCGGAGGGAGGGGGGTTCCCTGGGAAGGACCCGGCCAGCGGGGGGAGGGGGGAGCCACCCTGGGGAAGGATGGGGGGGTTCCCTGGAGAAGGCCCGGCCAGCGGGGAGAGGGGGGTTCCCTGGGAAGGACCCGGCTGGCAGGGGGCAGGGGGGGCCGCCCTGGGAAGGATGGGGGGTTCCCTGGGGAAGGCCCGGCCAGCGCAGGGCGGGGGGGACCCACCGGCGATGTCCAGGTCCACCTTGTAGTGCAGCAGGTGCGTGTGCAGGTTGCCCAGCAGGTGGCGGTGCAGGCGGGAGCCGTAGCGCAGGCCCTGCGGCGTGTAGAAGGTGGCGTGCACGTAGCCGGTGGCGTGCACCTTGGCCTCCAGCACGCCGTTGGGGTAGAGCAGCACGTCCCAGATGTAGTCGTAGTTGTAGACGGTGGCCGTGGTGCGCAGCACCAGCGCCTGCCCCTCCAGCCCCGCGTAGAAGCGGTAGCCGCCCCGGAAGTCGCTGTCGAAGTGGCGCCGCAGGGGCACCCCCGTGGGCAGCTCGAAGAGGCAGAGGGCGCGGGGGAAGCGCTCCGGCCCCGCCGCGTCGTACAGGTGATGCGCGTCCAGGAAGGTGGCCACCTCGGGGCAGTCGATGCCGGGCGCCAGCTCGTGCGCCAGGGCGCCCATGCCCCAGGCGCTGTCGAGGTACTTGGTCTGCATGGCGGCGGGCGAGCTGCCCCCGTAGAAGGCCGCAGCCTCCTGCACGCTCAGCTCGTGGGCCAGCCGCTCGCCGTTGAAGCGCAGGTCGAAGAGCTGCAGGCCGGCGGAGGAGCGCAGCCGCAGGGCCAGGCGCCAGCCCCCATACTCCAGCAGGTTGCCCTGCAGCCGGTAGCGCTTGCCCTGCGGCTCGCACACCTTGGCCCCGTGCACGGCCGTGGGGGTGCCGGTGCTGAAGTGGCCGCGGGGCTCGTAGGTGGAGAAGAGCCGCTCGGGCGAGGGCGGGCGGGGCAGGGCCAGCTCCCCGTGCTCGTAGCGCCAGGCCAGCTCGTGGGCGCTGGCGAAGTACTGCCCGTTGTACCAGAGCTGCTGCAGGGCCCAGCGCCGGGGGTCGCGGGAGCGGTGGTCCAGCAGCAGCTCCAGCCCCACGGGGTGCAGGAAGTGCCCCTCCACCGAGCGCTGCAGGATGAGCCAGGAGCGGCGCTCGCCGGGGCCCAGCCCGCGCGGCGCCACGTCCGAGAAGGTCAGGCAGCGCTGGCTGCAGTTGTGGTACCAGAAGCCGGTGGTGTCGCGCAGCAGCCGGTACAGCGGCTCCGTCAGCTCCAGCAGCCTGCGGTGCATCAGCTCGTACTCCAGCAGGGTGACGGGCCGCGCGGCGAAGGGGATGGGCCGCCTGCCCGGGTAGCTCACCGCCCGGTAGTAGCTGGGCCGCGGCAGGGGCCCCACCACGAACTCGGTGACGTTGGGCTGGGCCTGCTCCCCGAAGACGACGATGGCGCGGGCCAGGCGTGGCGGGCGGGGGCGGCCCCCACTCAGGAACTGCAGGGCCTGGCTCTTCCGCGGCACCTGCAGCTCCACCAGGAAGAGGCTGTTGGTGGCCAGCGAGTCCCCGCGGTCGGCCGCCAGGCCCAGCTCCGGCCGGCTCAGCAGGAAGCTCCGCACGGCCCGCAGCTCCGCCGGGCTCAGGTCGGCAAAGATCGATGCCCCCAGCTGGGGCGTGGGGATGGGGCTGGCGCTGGCCAGGACGCCGAGCGCCACCACCACCCACCGGAGGGTCTCCAGCCACATCCTGCCGCTGGGCACCTGGGCACCACGAGGGGCCGGTCAGAGGGGGCAGGAGCCAGGCCCGGCCTGGTCCCACCGCCCCTGCCCAGCCCCAGCAGCGCCACACGGGTCGCACTGGGCTTTGCACGCCCAGCTGGGGGCTCTGCCCTGCTCAGCAGCCCTGGGCTCAGCCCCCCCCAGGGGCCGGGTCGTTGGCTCTGCAGGGGAAATTGCTGGGGGCTGGCAGCACCACAGGGCCAGCTGTGGGGCAGACAGCCTGGGCAACCCACACTGCCCCCCATGGCAGGAGCCCAGCCCTCCCCACAGGGCCCCGGGCAGCCCCAGCTGCTCACCCTCCCGGGCATGTGCCAGGGCCCCTTCCCCCGCTGCCTCCAGCCCTGTCTGCTCTGCTCACGCCGCAGCCTCTGCGGGGCACAGGGGAAGCCGGGCCTGGGCTGCCGGCTGGGTTCCATGGGAACAGCACGGTTCCTGGGGGCTGCACGGGGACCGAGGGGGCAGGACGGTCGAGTTATCATGTAGAATCACAGAGTCGCAGGACTGGACATCGAGGGGACACCTGGCCCAGCCTCCTGCACTCACGCCAGGGCTAAGGATTATCCAGACCGTCCCCAACAGGGGTTTGTCCAACCTGCTCTTAAAAACCTCCAGCAACGGAGACTCCACAACCTCCCTGGGCAATTTATTCCAGTGCCTAACCACCCCGACAGGTAGGAGGTTTTTCCTAATGTCCAACCTAAACCGCCCTTGCTGCAGTTTAAGCCCATTGCTTCTTGTCCTGTCCTCAGAGGTTCAGGAGAACAATTTACCTCCCTTTCCGCAGGGCTCCTTCCTAGGCAGTCACTGCCCATTGTGCGTGTGCAACCGATTGTTCCTGCCTAAGGGGAGCACTTTGCATTTGTCCTTATTGAATTTCATCCTAGTTACCCCAGACCATTTCTCCAGGTTGTCCAGAGCCGTTTGAATTTTAAGCCTGTCCTGCAAAGCACGGGCACGTCCCCCTGCCTGAGTGCCAGGCACGGGACTGATTGACCTATGGAGGGTCCCTTTCAGTGCCACACATCTGCAATTCTGTGCACCCTGCCAGGCCCTGCCCAGATACTTGCTGTCAGGATTATCCACATAGTGCGGCCTGGGCTCACTGGCAGTAAAAGATCTTGGAGTCATCGTGGACAGTTCTCTGAAGATGTCCATGCAGTGTGCAGAGGCGGTCAAAAAAGCAAACGGGATGTTGGGAATCATTAAAAAGGGGATAGAGAATAAGACTGAGAATATATTATTGCCCTTATATAAATCCATGGTACGCCCACATCTCGAATACTGTGTACAGATGTGGTCTCCTCACCTCAAAAAAGATATTCTAGCACTAGAAAAGGTTCAGAAAAGGGCAACTAAAATGATTAGGGGTTTGGAGAGGGTCCCATACGAGGAAAGATTAAAGAGGCTAGGACTCTTCAGCTTGGAAAAGAGGAGACTAAGGGGGGACATGATAGAGGTCTATAAAATCATGAGTGATGTTGAGAAAGTGGATAAGGAAAAGTTATTTACTTATTCCCATAATACAAGAACTAGGGGGTCACCAAATGAAATTAATAGGCAGCAGGTTTAAAACAAATAAAAGGAAGTTCTTCTTCACGCAGCGCACAGTCAACTTGTGGAACTCCTTACCTGAGGAGGTTGTGAAGGCTAGGACTATAACAATGTTTAAAAGGGGACTGGATAAATTCATGGTGGCTAAGTCCATAAATGGCTATTAGCCAGGATGGGTAAGAATGGTGTCCCTAGCCTCTGTTCGTCAGAGGATGGAGATGGATGGCAGGAGAGAGATCACTGATCACTGCCTGTTAGGTTCACTCCCTCAGGGGCACCTGGCATTGGCCACTGTCGGTAGACAGGATACTGGGCTAGATGGACCTTTGGTCTGACCCGGTACGGCCGTTCTTATGTTCTTATGTACAGCCGGCAACCAAGAGGAGCCCAGGGCTGGGCTAGCAGGGGCTGTGGGTCGGGAGTGAGGGGCACTGGCAGAGCTGGTGGAGGGCTGTGACGAAGTGGGACTGTTCGCACTGGGGGCTGGGTACAGATCCTAAGTATCTAGCAGCAAAAGGCCATGCAGCAAAGGCCTGACACTCTGTCTCCTAGCAACTGATGGCCCGGCCCCTCCCTGCAAAGGTGCTGGCTTAAAGGTGTTGGAGACAAAGGGGTCAGGTGACCTCCTAGCCTGGAAAAGAAGCTGAGCAGAGAGGAGGGGCCGGCGGGGGGCTGGGCAGACTGGAGTTGGCTGAAGAACAGAGGGGAGCAGGGAGACCGGGCTCTGATCCCCGGGGGGCTGTGGGGCTCCTGGGGCCCCAAGATGGACCTAACCGGGGGAGTCTGGTTATCTGTGCCTGCAAGACCTGTCCTGGACTGTGTTCCTGTCGTCTAAATAAACCTTCTGCTTTACTGGCTGGCTGAGAGTCCTGGTGAATCGGCAGGGAGCCCGGGGGTGCAGGGCCTGGCTCCCCCACACTCCGTGACAAGGGCACAGAGCTGGGCTAGCAGGGGCTGCGGGTCGGGAGTGAGGGGCACCGGCAGAGCTGGTGGGGGGGCTGTGACATTATGAGCGTGATCTAATAGCTCATTGGAAGGTGACAGGGCCAGGAGTTAATTACCTCACAGACTGACCTGACCCATGGGTGAACCTTAAGGACTGGTTAGGAAAATATGTAAATGAGCAGAGCTTTGGAACGCAGCCGGCATTGGTAGAGGTAGAAGGGGAGATGTTTGCTCAGGGCTTGGGATATAAGCAAACAAGTGTCTGTCAGGGGTATTGACTTGCCTATGGGGGGAGCTACCTGGGTCTCCAAGCAGTTGTCTGTGATCAGCCCTGTGTGCTGGGACCAGGGGAGTGAGCTCCCAAGCTGGGTGTCTGGGGAAGGAGAATGTGTCTCCGGCTCTTTGTCTGTGGAGCAGACAGAAGGGGCCTTTCAGCCTGGGAGGGTTGAGAATAGTGCACTTGTCTCAGAGTTGGTTCTGGATTCCCCAGGAGGGGAATGGTCCTAAGTTTGTGTCTGCTGGGGAGAATGGCCCTGTGACTAGGGTGCATCCAGTTAATGTCACGATGAAATCCCAGAGACCAGACAGTTCTGGTGCTTGTAGTTTGCCTGTTGCTGGGAAAGGGTGACCGTGTAGCAACTCTGTCTGATCAGGGTGATATCCCAGCCCGGGCACAAGGAGAGCAGGAAGGTGATTTGATTGTGTTACCTACTGACAGTTTGGAAACTTGTAGCAAGAAGGAGAAGGCCTCTAACCTTTTAACTATGAAGTCTATAAGTTTGCCTGGAAGGGGATTGTGTAGGAATCTGCCTGATGGGCCAGAGGTGATTCTGAATGTAAGTGAGACCCAGAAAGAGTCTGTGGTTGCTCAGGGAAGTGTTCCTGTAGAGCAAGCCCTAGGTGAAGTAGGGAAGGGCAGAATTTCTGAGAGGGGTGAATTGCTGCTTAGAAAAGCTCCTAGGGAAAGGAATCCTCATGGTAGCCTGTGCAAGCAGTTTACTGCAACTGAAGGGTGTGAAAGTGATTTAATCAAGGAAGTTTCAGTTCCTAACAGCCAGAAATGTTCTGTTGTGAATGGATCCACTGACTTTCCTTTTGAGAGATCCAGTGTGGGCAGCTTTGAAAAGGTCTCAGGTGGAGTAGAAGCTGTTAAGGAAGTTGAGCAGCCCTATAACCACGTGGCTGTGTGTGGCCAGCTTGTTGGGGAGACAATGGTGTTGGGACAGGACTGTCTCCATGCTGATTCTGTGAGTGAGCAGTCTGTGCTTCGGGGTCTGAGGACAGATTTGGTTACTGGTGTTTCAGAGCAGAACAGTTTTATGGCCGAATGCTTGAGGATGCAGGGGACAGCAAGCAAACGCTCACCCTCAGCCCCTCTGGATTCGTGGGGTATCTCTGTAAGACAGAGTCCAGCCTTGGAATTGGTAGCAGCTAAGAAGTTAAAAGCTGGTGTTTGTGTTGATGCAAATTACCTGGCTGGCAGGGAGAAGAAAGACCTGCTAATAGCTGTTAGCACAGAGAGCCCACCCCATCAGCCAGTGACTTCTGTTGAGCAAGAGAAATCAGGGTTTGATCCTGCAGAACAAGGAGGAAAGAGAAAACTGAATTTTGCAAAGGGAAGCCACAGATTGAATCTAAAATGCCCAAACCCCAATGGTATTGAGCCAAAGGTGTGGCATGCCAAACATGATTGTAGATGGACACTTGCAATGGATTTTTTGTTATTGCTGATGGTAATTTTTGTAACTAATGTGTTGCTATTACCAAGAACTGTAAAAATGTACAATGGGCCTAATCTTTTGGAAAATCCCTTGAACATGTTGGGAGTAATGCATGAAGACACACTTTATGTTAAAAGGCCGTGTTATACTGATGTTTCACAGTTAGTGCCTGTAAACAGTCTTGGGATTTTTCACAGGAGAAAAGACATTCCAGACCTGATGTGCTGTATGAAAAGGGAAACTGAGGCACGCTACCAAATTGCTTTTATGGCTAAATGCCAAGATTCCTGTACTATGAACAATGTTAATATCTACATTAACTTGATGTTAATTGGGAGCGTGTATGGATAAAGTAGCTGTTTTCCTTAGCCCTTGGCAAGATCACGAGACATACAGCAACCATGCTGCAAAAGCAGATCCAATCCACTGTTGTTCTCACCAGGTTTTACCTTAAGTTTGTAGAGAGATTCAATCATGTTATTGAACATGAGTTTGGTAAAACTATTTCTGTTATACACTGGTACGGCTTCTAACCCAACTCTAGGTGTAGTGAGACAGAACCCAGAATGGGGAGCCCTTGGGATGCAGTCAGTGATGTTTGTGTCATCCCTTCCTGCAGCAATTTTGCATTGGGGGTGTGACGTTATGAGTCTGATCTAATATCTCATTGAAGGATGACAGGGCCAGAAAGAGTTAATTAACTCACAGACTGACCTGACCCATGGGTGAACCTTAGAGACTTGTTAGGCAGATCTGTAAATGACCAGAGCTTTGAGATGCAGCCGCATTGGTAGAGATAGGAGGGGAGGTGTTAGCTCAGGTCTTGGGATGTGAGCAAACAAGTCTTGTCTAGTATCGGAGGGGGAGCCGTGTTAGTCTAGCAACAAAGAATCCTGTGGCACCTTATAGACTAACAGACGTTTTGCAGCACGAGCTTTCGTGGGTGAATCCCCACTTCGTCGGATGCAAGTAGTGGAAATTTCCAGGGGCAGGTTTATATATGCAAGCAAGGAGCAAGCTAGAGATAACGAGGTTAGATCAATCAGGGAGGATGAGGCCCTGTTCTAGCAGTTGAGGTGTGAAAACCAAGGGAGGAGAAACTGGTTCTGTAGTTGGCAAGCCATTCACAGTCTTTGTTTAATCCTGAGCTGATGGTGTCAAATTTGCGGATGAACTGGAGCTCAGCGGTTTCTCTTTGAAGTCTGGTCCTGAAGTTTTTTTGCTGCAGGATGGCCACCTTAAGATCTGCTATTGTGTGGCCAGGGAGGTTGAAGTGTTCTCCTACAGGTTTTTGTATATTGCCATTCCTAATATCTAAAGTCTTGTCTATCACTACAGCTTTGATTCAAAGGTCAAACAAGGAAGATTAACATTTAGGAAGATACTTGAGGGAAATAGTATTATTGTCTGTGTGTCTTTTTGAAGGTTGTGGTAACCTGTATCTGAACTGTTTAATGCAGGGGTTGGCAACCTTTCAGCAGTGCTGTGCCGAGTCTTCATTTATTCATTCTGATTTAAGGTTTCGCGTGTCAGTCATACATTTTAACGTTTTCAGAAAGTCTCTTTCTATAAGTCTATAATATATAACTAAACTATGGTTGTATGTAAAGTAAATAAGGTTTTTAAAATGTTTAAGAACCTTCATTTAAAATTAAATTAAAATGCAGAGCCCCCCGGATTGGTGGCCAGGACCCAGGCAGTGTGAGTGCCACTGAAAATCAGCTCGTGTGCCCTCTTCGGCACCCACGCCATAGGTTGCCTACCCCTGGTTTAATGGATAAATTACCCTGGGCTAATTGCCAGGATGTTTGGGAGAAGGAGAGTGAAGCCGATTGTTTTCTCAGGCCGAAAGGCTGCTGGAAATGTATAAGAACCTGGGACACGATCCTGCTTCATCTCAGATCTGCTTTGGGTTTCAAGAGGGGGAAACCTTAAGCCACAAGGACTGAGATCCCCAGTCACTGACTGGAGTCACCCTGAACATGGACATTGGACTGTAACCTATGGACTGTTTCTAAAAGGACTTTTGGCAACTACAAGCTCCTCTCTGCTGTGTCTGAACCTCAAGAATTTAATTCAAGTCTGTCTGTAGATTGATCTTTTAACCAACACTCTCGCTCTTTTCTTTTTAAATAAATTTTAGCTTCGTTAATAAGAATTGGCTCTAAGTGTGTATTGTGGGTAAGATCTAAGTTATAATTGGACCCGGGTGTGTGGCTGATTCTTTGGGGTTGGAAGAACCTTTTCTTTTGTGTGGTGAGATCAGATTTTCAGGAATCATCATCATATCTGACAGGTGTGTCTGGATGGAGGCCTGAGGCTGGGCACTTTAAGGGAACTGCGGGGTTTGGACTCTGAGTAACCAGGGAGGTGCTACAGGAGCTGTTCTGTGCTGGTTGTAAATCTAAGTATTGGAATAACCACCAGCATTTGGGGTTTGTCTGCCCCGGTCCGTTTGCAGTTCACCCTGATTGAGTGACCTCAGCTGGCTCCCACGGGCAGCACCAGCACAGGGGCACAGAGCTGGGCTGGCAGGGGCTGCAGGTCGGGAGTGAGGGGCACCAGCAGAGCTGGTGGGGGGCACAGAGCTGGGCTAGCAGGGGCTGCAGGTCAGGAGTGAGGGGCACCAGCAGAGCTTGGGGCTGCACGGGGCAGCTGTGCCCAGTACCCTGCAGGGCTCCTGTGCCTCCCAAGCTGGCTCCCCACAGCCTCCAGACTGGCCCCTTTGGGGCTGCTGGCAGCACTAGCCACCCCCTGCCCCCACCCCTGCCCTGGCTCAGCTCTGAGACTCCCCATGTGGCCAGTGCCAGGGGCACTGGCAGGTAAATGCCCAGAGCTGCCTGGCCTGGGGGCACCTACAGGGGGACCCTCTGCCTGCCCCGTCTGGGCTCCAGCCCCCCAGCCAGTGCAGCTCCCCCATGTCCCTCCCATCAACCTCGATGCACCCCCAGCCCGTGGGCATCTTGTACCCTGTGCACCCCCATCTCCCCCCCTGTGTACCCCCCATGCACCTCCCCCATCCCCCCAGAACCCCCCCAGCCCAGCCAGTGTCACTCACCTGCAGCCTCTGCTCCGCTCTGGCTCTGGGGCTGCGGCACCGGCTCTGCCCCATGCCCCGCTCCACCCACCGCCCCCCCCGAAGCGGGTCCGAGAGATGCCATTGGCTGGTTTGGGGGGGGGAAGCGGCAGCACCTGGCCCAGGGCCTAAGCTGGGCGGGGGGTCCAGGCCCCCCCAAGGGGAGAGGAGGTGACGATGTGGAGGGGAGGGAAATACCCACCCTGGGCTTCTGAGAGCCCCGCAAGCCCGACGCCGCTGTCCCGGCCCGGCGCGCTGCGCCCTGCCCCGGCCCGGCCTGCCCCGCCCTCTCGCGCCCTGCCCCGGCCCAGCGCCCTGCGCCCTGCCCCAGCCTGCCCCGCCCTCTCGCGCCCTGCCCCGGCCTGGCGCCCTGCGCCCTGCCCCGGCCTGGCACACCCTCTCGCGCCCTGTCCCGGCCCGGCGTGCTGCGCCCTGCCCCGCCCTCTCGCGCCCTGCCCCGGCCCGGCGCGCTGCGCCCTGCCCCGCCCTCTCGCGCCCTGCCCCGGCCCGGCGCGCTGCGCCCTGCCCCGCCCTCTCGCGCCCTGCCCCGGCCTGCCACGCCCTGCGCCCTGCCCCGCCCTCTCGCACCCTGCACCGGCCTGGCGCCCTGCGCCCTGCGCCCTGCTCCGGCCTCTCGCGCCCTGCCCCGCCCTCTTGTGCCCTGCCGCGGCCCGGCGCGCTGCGCCCAGACATGCCACGTCTTTAACCCTTTGTTCAAGAGGCTCCAGCATCGGGCCCCACCCAGCGGCTGGCCAGGCTCCTGCTGTCCCCCGTGGCTCAGACCCCAGAGACCCGCCCCGCTCGGCCAGGCCCCTGCCCGCGCTGCTCTTGGGGTGGGGGGTCTCTGCTGGGTGTCCTGACCCCCAGAGCCTGCGCGGGGCCTTCACCGAGGGCGAGGTCGGCCCAGGCGCCGGCAAACACAGCAGAGCAAACAGCCGGGGGGCACCCGGCTGCCTGGGGGAGGGGCTGGGCTGAGCGCACCCGCTCTGTGCGTCACAGCCCCTCTGCCCCCCCCGGCTCCGAGGGGTCTGCGCTGGCGAGTTCACGGGCGCCTGGTGCTGCCTCGGTCCGGGGCTGTCACACGGCCCCAGTGCCAGCCCAGCCCCCAGCCGCGCCCCCCCCGGACGAGAGCCGCTGGCCCCGGGCCCCGCAGCCAGGGCCACGCCAGGGTCTCCATTGCCCGCTGTGCGGTGGGGGCTCTGGGGGAAGGGCACCGGCCCCTGCCAGGGAGGGCAGCGGGCACCACAGACCGTGCCCAGCCCCCACGGCCAGGCCCCCTTCAGGCAGTGCCATGGGCGATGGGCCGGGACAGGCAGGGAGGGGGCCTGGGCGCCTGCAGGGGTCCCCCCCCCGCCCGCCCGGGTTAATGGGTAACCCGCTGGAGCCAGGCAGTGACGCGGGCCCTGGGCTGGGATCGGTGACTCCTGTCCCCCGGGAGGCTCTGGCCCCAGGGCCGTTGTCCTCACCCCATGGGGACAGTGATAAGCTGGTCCCTGCCAGCAACCCGCTGCCCCAGCTGCTCTGACCCCTCGATCAAACTCCAGGGCCACCCAGTGCCGCTGGGAACCGGCCCAGAGCCGCCAGGATGGCTGGCCAGAGGGGCCAATCCTGCTGGGGCCTGGGCTCACGCCAGCCCCGGCCCCCCCTCAGCGATAACAGCACCAAACGCCTTCCGCTGCTGTGGCCCCTGCCCCCCTCCAGAGCCTGGGGTCCTGCTCCCCCTCCCTGGGGATCCCGCGGGCAGTGCCCGGGGTCGCTGTGCTCCCTGGCCAGGGAGCCTGGCCTGGTGGCTCTGGACGTCGGGCGCCAGGTCTGACACATGCCAGGTGTTTGTTTGCTGGGTGGCCGCTGGGCGCTGGAGCTGCCTGGCCCCGGCCCCGGCCCCGGCCCCGGCCCCACGGAGCAGAGGGGTGTGTTCTGGTCGCCTGCCCCAGGCTTGCAAGCCAGCAGCGGGGGGAGCCCACACCCGGTGCCACCCGACGGGGCTGCAGGCAGCACCATTGTCCCCTGAGCCTGCCACCCAGCAGCTGCTCGGGGTGACCCTGAACCGTCTCCGGCCTGCGCCCCTGGCCAGGTAGGGCTGCGTGAGCCAGAGCAAGAGAGGGTGGTGGGGGCTCCCCAAATACCAGGGGCCCCAAGCCCCCTGATCCCCGTGTTGCTTGGAGGGACGCGGGCCCCTGCTTGTCCCCACAGGGAAGCCCTGAGCTGTGCCAAGCCCTGGTGCCTGCACCGTGCCAGCAACGCCCACGCTGGGGCTTAAACCCGGCCTGCCTGGGTGCCCAAGGGCCGTGCCCATCGCAGCTGACAGGCCCCTCTCCTGGAGCGGGCACTAATGGGCACTCGCGTGGCGTTGCCCCAATGCACCGGGGCAGCCCAGTCTTGTGGGACCATTGTCTGTGCCCACCACCCCTGGGTGCCCCGCAGTCGGCAGTGCCCAGCTGACTGCCTGGCACCCACCTGGTCAGCCCTGGCACGGTACCAGTGTGGGGCAGCCAGCGTCCCGGTAGCCCCAGTGACCCACTCTGGAGCCGCAAAGCCTCCCTCCTGCACGAGCTCCGGCCCCGCACGGCTCCCGCCTGGTCTGCTGCCTCCTGCTGGCGCTCTGGAGTGCCTGGGGGCCCGGGTGAGCCCAGCAGCGGGTGCTTCGGCCAGTCCGCAGGGGGGACCTGCAGTGGTGGTGCCAGGCCCGTCCCCGGGAGCCCCCGCACCCTTCGAAAGGGCCAGCGGCGCCGGGGTGGGCGCAAGCAGGGGAAGCTCCTTCGGTGCCAGCCCGTGAGCAGGGAGCAGCGCCCGGGTAGGAACAGTTCGCACCCGGCACTGGGCGGGACAGACTAGGTTTTACTGGGGTGTCTGCATGGGGGAGGGGGACGGGCCCTGAGCCTGTAACCGGGGGCCAGGTGACACCTTTGCCTGGGAAAGAGACAAAGGCTGGAGGAGGAGCCGGGGGGGGAGGAGCTGGGGGAGACGGCTGGAGGGGGGTCTGGGGAAGCAGAGGGAACCCCAGGGCTGGGGTCTAAGCTCCCTCCCCCCCCAAGGGACCTGGCTGAGGGGTCCTGGCTGTACCTACAAGCCCTGCTTGGGACTGTGTCCTGTTGGCTAATAAACCTCCGGTGTTACTGGCTGGCTGAGAGTCCCGGGAATCGCAGACGTGGGGTGCGGGGCCCGGACCCCCCCTCACTCCGTGACAGGCGCTAATGACCCTGGCAGGCAGCGCTGACTCCAGGAAGGGTTTTGATACTGTCCCAAGTGAGCTTCTCAGAAACAAAGGCAGGAGATACAGAACTTTACTAAGCTGCTGTACTTGGCCAGGGCCGGTGCAACCATTTAGGTGACCTAGGCGGTCGCCTGGGGCGCTAGGATTTGTGGGGCAGCATTTTCTTCGGCAGTGACCGCGGTGGCCGGCTGCTCGGCCGCTGCCAGCATTTAGGCGGAGGGAGCTGGGCAGGGGGGCACGGGGAGGGCCGCAGGGGAACTCCCCGCCCCAGCGCACCCCTGCCCCACCTCCTCTCCGAGCGCGTTGTCGGCACTTCACTTCTCCTGCCTCCCAGGCTTGCAGCGCCTAAGCTGATTGGCGCCGCACGTCTGGGAGGCGGGAGAAGTGAAGCGGCGACGGCCTGCTCGGGGAGGAGGTGGGGGGGGCCTCAGGGCAGAGGGTGGGAGCTGCCACAGGGGGGGGCACTTCAGGGTGGAGGGGGGGCACCTCAGGTCAGGGGCACAGGGGGGGTGCAAGGTGGAAGTTTTGCCTAGGGCGCGAAACATCCTTGCACTGGCCCTGTACCTGGCCCATGACATGCCCCTCGCCGGGCACCAGGGAATCCGGCGCACCAGGCAGAGGCTGCTGCAGAACTTTTACTGGCCTGGGGTCTGTGACGTTATTGATATAAAGGGGGACCATATAGAACATGGGTTGCAACCAAGGTCCTGTAGTGGCTCCAAATCCTAAGTAAAGGGGGTCATATAAGGTGTCTAAGACCAGGTTCTGGGTTGCTGATTATAATTATGCTGTCTGTATGTCTGCGTATCATTTTTAGTTGAAGTTATGAATGTTGGCTCTATGCTGTCTGTATTTCAAGTTTGTGCTGTGCTTCTGGGGGAAGCCTCCCAGACAAGCTGGTGTTAGCTCTGCCTAGCCTGTTTGATGGCCCATTAAGGACCGTCAGCTACACAATGGACCCATGGAGAGAAGGCAGACACGCCTTGTGACTCAGCAAAGTATGCAGGGACTGGCCCATGTGACTCCAGGCTCCATTTTGCTGTAAATTTCCACAGTGAGGACAAAGAGGTTCTTACACCTGGAAAAGCCTATATAAGGCTGATGCTTCATCTCCATCTGGTCTTCAATCCTGCTTCTGACCTCTGGAGGGATTTTGCTACAAACTGAAGCTTTACACAAGGGACTGAACGACCCATCCCAGTGGGGGATGTTCTCCAGAGACTTAATCTGAACCTGCAGTTTACTCCATCTCTGCTGCAAGCCTAAACTAAGAACTTTGCCATTACTGTATGTAATTGATTCCATTTAACCAATTCTACCTCTCATCTCTACCTTTTTCCCTTTATGAATAAACCTTTAGATTTTAGATTCTAGAGGATTGGCAACAGCGTGATTTGTGGGTAAGATCTGATGTGTATATTGACCTGGGTCTGGGGCTTGGTCCTTTGGGATCGAGGGAACCGTTTTCTTTTATTGGGGTGTTGGTTTTCATAACCATTTATCCCCAGGACGAGTGCACTGGTGGTGATACTGGGAGACTGGAGTGTCTAAGGAAATTGCTTGTGTGACTTGTGGTTAGCCAGTGGGGTGAGACCAAAGTCCTTTTTGTCTGGCTGGTTTGGTTGGCCTTAGAGGTGGAAAAACCCCAGCCTAGGGCTGTGACTGCCCTGTTTGAGCAATTGGTCCTGATTTGGCACTCTCAGTTGGGTCCCGCCAGAATCGCTCCGTCACAGGGTCTTTACCCATGTCCGGCAGCACTGCCGATCCTGTGACCCCTGCCAGCGGGTGGGGAAGGCCCGGGACAAGGGGAAAGCAGCTCTGAGACCCTTGCCCATCATAGAGGAGCCTTTCCAGGTGGCCATGGACATGGTGGGACCTCTCAGCAAGACGACCCGGTCGGGGAAGAAATACATTCTGGTGATGGTAGATTTCGCCACCCGCTACCCCGAGGCAGTGCCCTTAGCTTCCACTGAAGCAGACACTGTGGTGGATGCGCTGCTGACCATTTTCAGCCGAGTGGGGTTCCCCCAGGAAGTCTTAACGGACCAGGGGTCCAACTTCATGTCGGCCCTGCTCCAGTGCTTGTGGGAGAAATGTGGGGTCCAGCACAACTGGGCCTCAGCGTATCACCCCCAGACCAACGGGCTGGTGGAGAGGTTCAACGGGACGCTAAAGATGATGCTAAAAACATTTATGCACCAGCACCCACAGGACTGGGACAAGTACTTACCTCACCTGCTGTTTGCATACAGGGAGGTACCCCAGGAATCTACTGGGTTTTCGCCTTTCGAACTGTTATATGGAAGGCGGGTAAGGGGGCCCCTGGACCTGCTGAGAGACGAATGGGAGGGGAAGGCCGCTCCCGATGGAGAGTCGGTGGTGGAGTATGTCCTGACCTTCCGGGAAAGACTTACCGAGCTCATGGGCCTGGCCAGGGAGAATCTGGCCCGAGCCCAGAGGAAGCAGAAGGTCTGGTACGACCGCACGGCGCGGGCCCGCACCTTCGCTACTGGGGATCAAGTGATGGTTCTCATCCCCGTGAGGAAAAACAAACTCCAGGCTGCCTGGGAAGGGCCCTTCAAGGTTGTCAAGCAACTAAATGAGGTAAACTATGTGGTGGAGCTGTCGAACCGGGCGCACCACCGCCGGGTGTACCATGTGAATATGATGAAGCCATACTATGACAGGGGGAATATGGTGTTGGCCGTGTGTGGACATTGGGAGGAGCAGGGAGATGACCCTTTAGTGGATCTATTCCCTGGAAAAAAAGCTGGTTTCCCCCTGGGGGCAATTCCCCTCTCAGATCAGCTGTCCCCGGCCCAGCACGCTGAGATCAGAGGGGTGCTGCATCTGTACCGACAGCTGTTTTCCAACCAGCCTGGGCGCACTAATTTGACTGTCCACCGGGTGGAGACTGGGGCACACACCCCGATACGATGCTCCCCTTTTCGGGTTACCGGGAAGACTGCCCAGGACCTGGAAAGGGAGGTCAGGGACATGCTGGCTTTAGGGGTGATCCAGCCGTCCGCCAGCCCTTGGGCCTCGCCGGTGGTGCTGGTCCCCAAGAAGGACGGGTCGATCCGGTTCTGTGTGGACTATCGAAAGCTCAATGCCATCACCGTATCTGATGCCTACCCCATGCCCAGGCCTGACGAGCTCCTAGACAAGCTGGGAGGCGCTCGGTACCTCACCACCATGGATCTTACAAAGGGCTACTGGCAAGTGCCGCTGGACGCAGATGCCAGGCTGAAATCGGCCTTTATCACCCCTCTGGGGCTCTACGAGTTTCTGACCCTGCCCTTCGGCCTCAAGGGAGCGCCGGCCACCTTCCAGCGCCTGGTGGATCAGCTACTGAGGGGGATGGAGAGTTTTGCTGTGGCGTATATTGACGACATCTGCGTCTTCAGCCAGACCTGGGAGGACCACGTGTCCCAGGTTAGACAAGTGCTGGACCGACTCCGGGAGGCGGGGTTAACCGTAAAGGCTGAGAAGTGCAAGGTGGGGATGGCTGAAGTACCTTACCTGGGCCATCGGGTGGGGAGCGGCTGCCTAAAGCCGGAACCAGCCAAGGTGGAGGTGATCAGAGACTGGCCCGCTCCCCAGACCAAAAAGCAGGTCCAGGCCTTTATCGGGATGGCGGGGTACTATCGAAGGCTCGTGCCCCACTTTAGTGCCATAGCCGCCCCATCACTGAGCTGTGCAAGAAGGGGAAGCCAGACAAGGTGGTCTGGACCGAGCAGTGCCAGCAGGCTCTCCGGGTGCTGAAGGAGGCTCTGCTCAAAGGCCCAGTTCTGACAAACCCAAACTTTGACAAGCCCTTTATGGTGTTTACCGACGCCTCAGACACGGGGCTGGGAGCGGTGCTGATGCAGGAGGATGAGAAGGGGGAGAGACACCCCATCGTGTACCTGAGCAAGAAGTTGCTACCCCGGGAGCAGAGCTACGCGGCCATCGAGAAGGAATGCCTGGCCATGGTGTGGGCCCTGAAGAAACTGGAGCCATATCTCTTTGGGCGCCACTTCACCGTGTACACCGACCACTCTCCCCTGACCTGGCTGCACCAGATGAAAGGAGCCAACGCCAAGCTCCTGAGGTGGAGCCTGCTCCTGCAGGACTATGACATGGACGTGGTCCACGTGAAGGGAAGCGCCAACCTGATAGCGGATGCGCTGTCGCGGAGAGGGGGCCCCGAACTTCCCCAGGTCACTGGGCAGGTCGCTGGGGGCTGCCCTGACCCCAGGGAGGCCTGGAGGATTCACCCCGGGGAACAAGGAGCCCTGGCCCCAGCTCAGGGACGACCACCCAGGGACGCGGCAGCCCCAGGGCCCGGCCAGGCCCAGAGCTGGGCACCAGCAATCAGTGGCCTCTGCTCAGCCCCAGCTGCCAGTCCCAGGGGGTGCCTGGCTGGGGAACAGCCCGGTTCCCAGCGATCCCACCGCTGCCACCACAGGCGCCAGGCAGCCTGACAGCCAGGGCCCTGCCCCCAGCCCGTGTTAGGGGGCCAGGCCAGCGCCCCGCCCCTCACTCAGTGCAGGACCCCCAGCAGGGCACAGCTCCACAGCGCAGCTTCCACTTCTTTTATTAAAAAATTAAAAAAAAAATTCAGGACCCCCCCCACGCCCCAGCAGAGTGGAGGGGCCCAGCCCATGGCCCTATCCCCACCAGTCCCCCTCAGAGTGCCCCACACCGGGGGGGGGGCAGCCCACGGGCCCATCCCCCCAAGCTCCAGCCCTCGTGGCCAAGGGGCTGGGATGCCTTGTGGGGCAGCTGCTATGGGACCTACCCCCACCACAGGCTGTGACACCCCCACAATACATCACACCGTGCCAGCCAATCAGCACACCCGTGTGGCAGCCCCTCCCAGCTCAGGGTAGGGCTGAGGATCTGTGTTCGAATGGCACCGTCTCCTCCTGGGCTGGGCACGGGGCTAGGTATGGGGCGGTGCCCCGCCCGCCCCTCAGCAGTTCCGCCGGCCCCATTCCTCGTCGCTGACAAACACCAGGTTGCTCTGGCCACCCCCTGGCCGGGGGGCCGAGCTGGGCGAGCTCTGGGAGCCCCGGAACGTCTTCATGCGGGGCCCGGCGGCCAGCACCCGCCCAGCACCCTGCAGCCACGACAGAAGGAGGCATCAGGCCCTGCCCTGAGTGGGCCCCTGCCCCATTGCCCCAGACACTGGGCATTGTGTGCCCGGGCCTCTGCCCCCACCCTGCCCCCCAGCACGGGGGGAAGCTGGTCCCGGCCCTGCCCCTCCAAGAGCAGCTGCCCCAGGGCCAAGCTGCCTGCCAGGGCCCAGGGCCAGGCCAGGGCGCGGGGGAGAGACGGCCCCCAGGTGCCATCTGAGGGGGCACAGCAAAGGGACAGCCAGGGCTCTAGGGCAGGGGAGCTTCCCCCCACGCCTGCCCCAGGGGGCTGGTGCTGACTCGCCCGGGGCTCCCCAGTGCCAGGGCTGTGCCAGGCCCCCCAGGGCTCCCCCCACCCGCACTCACCAGGCTCAGCCTGTCCCCGCGGCCGAGCTCCAGGATCTCCACCTCCTCCAGGGGCCGCGGGGGGCGCACCCGGGGCAGGCTCCGCTGCTGGGGCTGGAAGGGCGGCACGACCGGCTCTGCCAGGCTGGGGCCCTGCGCCAGGGCCTTGGCTCTCCTGAGAGGAGAGGGGAGTTACCAGGCCAGCCGCCCCCCAGTGAGCCCCGGGAACCTCCTCCCCCTCCCCGGGCCACCCGGCGGGGGGCAAGTGGGGCAATTTGCCCCAGGCCCCGCAGGGGCCCCGCGAGCTCTGGCCCAGCGGCGGTCCGGGTCTTCGGCAGCATTTCTGCGGCGGGGGGGGGGGGAGGCTTCAGTGCTGCCAAAGACGTGGAGCGACCAAAGCCGCCCCCCCCCCGAAGCGCCGCCGGTGAGCACAAGCGCCGCAGCTCCCCTGAATCCTCTGGGCGGCCCTGCCACCTCCCGGCACAGAGCAGGGTGTGCACTGCCCCCCTGCCATCTAGGGGGCCCCCATTGCACCCCCCACCCCGGGTGGGCCCAGCCCTGGGGCACTGGGGCTGGCACCCACAGGGAGGACTAGTTGTGTGTGGGGGGGGCTTCCGGCCTAGCAGCCCTAGGGCGAGGTGGGGAGGGCAGGAGAATCTGCCCCGGCCCGTGGCCCCCGGCCGGCGGCTGTGTCAGCACGAGCCCTGCGCCCGGAGCAACGGCGCCAGCCACTCCGAAGTGCCAGGTAGGGGCAGGCTGGGTCCCTGCACCCCCCAGGAACACTGCCCCCCCCATGCCCTGTCCCCATTGCCCTGCTCCCTCATGCACTGCCCCCGCCACCCCACCCCCACCCTGCACCCCCGACTCCCCCACCCCCACCCTGCACCCCACAGGAACACTGCCCCCCCCATGCCCTGTCCCCCATTGCCCTTCTCCCTCTTGCACTTCCCCCAGCCACCCCCAAGGGCAGCCCCCAAACCCCCTCAACCCCCGACTCCCCCACCCCCACCCCGCACCCCACAGGAACACTGCCCCCCCATGCCCTGTCCCCCATTGCCCTGCTCCCTCATGCACTGCCCCCGCCACCCCCAAGGGCAGCCCCCAAACCCCCACCACCCCCTGCACCCCCGCCACCCCACCCCCACCCTGCACCCCCGACTCCCCCACCCCCACCCTGCACCCCCCAGGAACACTGCCCCCCCCATGCCCTGTCCCCCATTGCCCTGCTCCCTCATGCACTGCCCCCGCCACCCCCAAGGGCAGCCCCCAAACCCCCACCACCCCCGACTCCCCCACCCCCACCCTGCACCCCACAGGAACACTGCCCCCCCATGCCCTGTCCCCCATTGCCCTGCTCCCTCATGCACTGCCCCCCGCCACCCCACCCCCACCCTGCACCCCCGACTCCCCCACCCCCACCCTGCACCCCACAGGAACACTGCCCCCCCATGCCCTGTCCCCCATTGCCCTGCTCCCTCATGCACTGCCCCCGCCACCCCCAAGGGCAGCCCCCAAACCCCCACCACCCCCTGCACCCCCGACTCCCCCACCCCCACCCTGCACCCCACAGGAACACTGCCCCCCCATGCCCTGTCCCCCATTGCCCTGCTCCCTCATGCACTGCCCCCGCCACCCCCAAGGGCAGCCCCCAAACCCCCACCACCCCCGACTCCCCCACCCCCACCCTGCACCCCACAGGAACACTGCCCCCCCATGCCCTGTCCCCCATTGCCCTGCTCCCTCATGCACTGCCCCCCGCCACCCCCAAGGGCAGCCCCCAAACCCCCACCACCCCCTGCACCCCCACCCCCACCCTGCACCCCCCAGGAACACTGCCCCCCCCATGCCCTGTCCCCCATTGCCCTGCTCCCTCATGCACTGCCCCCGCCACCCCCAAGGGCAGCCCCCAAACCCCCACCACCCCCTGCACCCCCACCCCCACCCTGCACCCCCCAGGAACACTGCCCCCCCCATGCCCTGTCCCCCATTGCCCTGCTCCCTCATGCACTGCCCCCGCCACCCCCAAGGGCAGCCCCCAAACCCCCACCACCCCCGACTCCCCCACCCCCACCCTGCACCCCACCGGAACACTGCCCCCCCCTGCCCTGTGCCCCATTGCCCTGTGCCCTCATGCACTGACCCCCGCCACCCCACCCCCACCCTGCACCCCCGACTCCCCCACCCCCACCCTGCACCCCACAGTAAAACTGCCCCCCCATGCCCTGTCCCCCATTGCCCTGCTCCCTCATGCACTGCCCCCGCCACCCCCAAGGGCAGCCCCCAAACCCCCACCACCCCCTGCACCCCCGACTCCCCCACCCCCACCCTGCACCCCACAGGAACACTGCCCCCCCATGCCCTGTCCCCCATTGCCCTGCTCCCTCATGCACTGCCCCCCGCCACCCCACCCCCACCCTGCACCCCCGACTCCCCCACCCCCATGCTCTGAGCCAGGTGGCAGGGGGGAGGGGAACAGCCTCACCCCCGCACAGGAGTCAGGCTGCACCTTGGCCTGGGGGCTGGTGCCCTCTAGTGGCTGCTCCACACCAGAGCCAGCAGCTCTGCCAGCGCCCCCCACTCCCGACCCGCAGCCCATATCCCAGCCCCAGGCTCTCCCCCGTCCCATCCCCCACCCCCCAGCTCTGCCAGTGCCCCCCCACTCCCGACCCGCAGCCCATATCCCAGCCCCAGGCTCTCCCCCGTCCCATCCCCCACCCCCCCCAGCTCTGCCAGTGCCCCCCCACTCCCGACCCGCAGCCCATATCCCAGCCCCAGGCTCTCCCCCGTCCCATCCCCCACCCCAGCTCTGCCAGTGCCCCCCACTCCCAACCCGCAGCCCATATCCCAGCCCCAGGCTCTCCCCACAGCTCTGCCAGCGCCCCCCACTCCCGACCCGCAGCCCTGGCTCCCCTCGCCCTGGGTGGGGAGGGAGGGGCACCAGGGGGTGTTTGCGTGGCAGCCGCCTTACCCCAGGAGCAGCAGCACCATCAGCAGCAGCAGGACGCCCCCAGCACAGGACACCCCAACCAGCGCCAGCAGGAAGGCTGTGGGGAGAGAGCCGTCAGCAGGGCCGGCGCCCGCCATGGGGCTGCCCCCCAGCACCACACGCTGCCCCGGGCCCAGCACAGCCCCCCTCCCCCTGCCGTCCCAGGGCCCTGCCAGCTGGGATCAGAGCCACATCCTCCCCTGCACCCCCCAGCTGCTGCTGCTCTGGGGCTCTGCTGGGGCGGACTGGCCAGGCTGAGCAGCCCCAGCCCCACGTGGGCCCTGCCCCACACGGACACTCACGCTCCTCACACTGGAAGCCACCAAAGCCAAACGGGCACCTGCAGAGACCGAGACCGGGGTTCAGCGCGTGTCCCGGCAGCAAACCCTGCCCAGCCTCACCCGCCCTCTGCCCCCCCAGCCCCATAGACCAGGCTGCCTGCCAGGGGGCCCCCCAAACCCAAGGGTAACCCCCCCACTCCCCACATATACAGGGAGTGTCTGCAAAGGCCATGTGGCTCCAGCCACTAGGCCGCCTGCCCCTGCCACACAGGCAGCCGCTGGCAGAGCCATGGGGGACCTGAGGCCCCCGGGGTGGCACCAGGTCCCCGACGAGGGGCTCAGCCAGGAGCCGATGCCCCCAGCTGCACGGCACCAGCCAATGCACAGTGGCTGATCCCAGGGCATGGGCGCTTCCCTGGCCGCGAGCAGCCTCCCGTGGGATGCCAGAGCTCACCTGGCACAGACGCCATCCCGCAGCCAGAACCCGCTGCCACAGGCTGCAGGGGGAGAGACACAGTGAGATGCCCGCAGGCTGGGCAAGGCTCTGGCCGCTTTCCAGACCCAGCTGGGGACAGCCTGGCATGGGGACCGAGACCACAGTGCCAGGGCAGCACCCCTGCCCGTGCCCCATCCCCCCTGCCTGGCATGGGGACCGAGACCAGTGCCAGGGCAGCACCCCTGCCCGTGCCCCATCCCCCCTGCCTGGCATGGCATGGGGACCGAGACCAGTGCCAGGGCAGCACCCCTGCCCGTGCCCCATCCCCCCTGCCTGGCATGGGGACCGAGACCAGTGCCAGGGCAGCACCCCTGCCCGTGCCCCATCCCCCCTGCCTGGCATGGGGACCGAGACCACAGTGCCAGGGCAGCACCCCTGCCCGTGCCCCATCCCCCCTGCCTGGCATGGGGACCGAGACCACAGTGCCAGGGCAGCACCCCTGCCCGTGCCCCATCCCCCCTGCCTGGCATGGGGACCGAGACCACAGTGCCAGGGCAGCACCCCTGCCCGTGCCCCATCCCCCCTGCCTGGCATGGGGACCGAGACCACAGTGCCAGGGCAGCACCCCTGCCCGTGCCCCATCCCCCCTGCCTGGCATGGGGACCGAGACCAGTGCCAGGGCAGCACCCCTGCCCGTGCCCCATCCCCCCTGCCTGGCATGGGGACCGAGACCACAGTGCCAGGGCAGCACCCCTGCCCGTGCCCCATCCCCCCTGCCTGGCATGGGGACCGAGACCAGTGCCAGGGCAGCACCCCTGCCCGTGCCCCATCCCCCCTGCCTGGCATGGGGACCGAGACCAGTGCCGGGGCAGCACCCCTGCCCGTGCCCCATCCCCCCTGCCTGGCATGGGGACCGAGACCAGTGCCGGGGCAGCACCCCTGCCCGTGCCCCATCCCCCCTGCCTGGCATGGGGACCGAGACCAGTGCCAGGGCAGCACCCCTGCCCGTGCCCCATCCCCCCTGCCTGGCATGGGGACCGAGACCAGTGCCAGGGCAGCACCCCTGCCCGTGCCCCATCATAGAATATCAGGGTTGGAAGGGACCTCAGGAGGCATCTAGTCCAACCCCCTGCTCAAAGCAGGACCAATCCCCAACTAAATCATCCCAGCCAGGGCTTTGTCAAGCCGGGCCTGAAAAACCTCCAATGAAGGAGATTCCACCACCTCCCTGGGGAACCCATTCCAGTGCTTCACCACCCTCCTAGTGAAAAAGTTTTTCCTAATATCCAACCTAGACCTCCCCCACTGCAACTTGAGACCATTACTCCTTGTTCTGTCATCTGCCACCACTGAGAACAGTCTAGATCCATCCTCTTTGGAACCCCCTTTCAGGTAGTTGAAAGCAGCTATCAAATCCCCCCTCATTCTTCTCTTCTGCAGGCTAAACAATCCCAGTTCCCTCAGCCTCTCCTCATAAGTCATGTGCTCCAGCCCCCTAATCATTTTTGTTGCCCTCCGCTGGACTCTTTCCAATTTATCCACATCCTTCTTGTAGTGTGGGGCCCAAAACTGGACACAGTTCTCCAGATGAGGCCTCACCAATGTCGAATAGAGGGGAATGATCACGTCCCTCAATCTGCTGGCAATGCCTCTACTTATACAGCCCAAAATGCCATTAGCCTTCTTGGCAACAAGGGCACACTGCTGACTCATATCCAGCTTCTCGTCCACTGTAACCCCTAGGTCCTTTTCTGCAGAACTGCTTGTCATCTCCCCAGCCTGGCATGGGGACTGAGACCGCAGCCCCAGGGCAGCACCCCTGCCCGTGCCCCATCCCCCAGCCTGGCACAGGGACTGAGACCGCAGCCCCAGGGCAGCACCCCTGCCCGTGCCCCATCCCCCAGCCTGGCACAGGGACTGAGACCGCAGCCCCAGGGCAGCACCCCTGCCCGTGCCCCATCCCCCAGCCTGGCACGGGGGACACTGGCTGGGCGTGTGGCTGCCTGGGTCAATGGGGCTCCGCTCTGGGGACAGCCTGGCTCACGCTGCGCCTCCTGTAGCAGGTCAGCCTGGAGCCGCTGGGCCCGGGCAGGGACCCAGGTGCCGAGCTCTGGAAGCTGCTCCCTGCCCAGCCCCTGGTACTCCGGCCCTTGGCAGGGGGTTGGGCCCCGGGGGGGGGGGGGGAGAAGCGCCACTTTCCCACCCTGCTAAAAGCCTTCCCCTCCCCCACCCAGCCGGCCCCACGGAGCCCCCTGCCCGACCTGTGCAGGCACGGCCCATGGTGGGGCCGGGGGCGGGGCCGGGGTGGTATCCCGGCCGGCAGGGGCACTGGGCCAGCCCGTCCTGGAACACGCAGGCTGTGGAGACGGGGTCGCAGGGCTGCAGCTCACAGAGACTCAGGCCTGGACGTGGGGGGGGGAGAGAACACAGCCTGGTCAGAGTCCCCCCCAGAGGCCTCCCAGCCCTGCCACAGCCACCCCCAGAGCCACCTCCCACCCATGCCCAGCCTGAGCCCCTCCAGAGACACCCTGCCCAGCTCCGTGCCAGCCACCCCCACCCCGCTCTGCCATGAAGTGGGGAATTTTCTTGAGGCTTTGTATGAGAGCTGTGCGTGCCTCCGTTTCCCCGTGTGCTGCGTGTGTGAGGAGGGGGTGGGGGGGTTGCTGTTGCAGGGGACCAGGTGTGACCGCAAAGAGCAGCCAGTGACTGGTGGGGACCCAGCGACTGGTGACAGGGAGGCCCCCCCCCCAGCTCAGGAGCAGCCGGTTCTGGCCAGAGGGGGACAAAGGGCCGAGGCGAGGGGGCCCTGGGGTAGGAGACAAAGGGCGGAGGAGGGGCTGGTGGGGGAGGGGATAGGGGCTGGGCTGGGACCAGGAGCAGCCTGAGCCCATGGGGACGGGGCCAAACCCAGCTGCCCAGGGCTGAGACTGGCCCGGCCGAGGCCCCGAGAACTGCCTGGGCCGGGGTCAGACGCTCAGTGACCCCCGGGTCACGCTGGCTGAGAGTCGCTGAGAGATCGGGGGGGCATCGCTCCCTCTGGGAGGGGGCAGGGAGATCGGGGGGCATCGCTCCCTCAGGGAGGGGGGATCGGGGGGGCATCGCTCCCTCGGGGAGGGGGGATCGGGGGGGAGATCGGGGGGGCATCGCTCCCTTGGGGGGGCGGGGGGATCGGGGGCCCCTGGCAGAGCCTGGCTGCTGGAGGCTCAGGGAGGTGCGGTCCCAGGAGGCGGTGGAGCCCGAGGGCCTGACCCCCAGGAGAGCGGCCCCCCGAGAAGGGCTGTCACCCTGAGGGAGGTTCCTCCCCAAGACCGTATGGAGCCGAGAGACGGGGCCTGGGAGTCCATGACAGAGCCACCCCTCCCCCGCCGCCCAGTCAGAGCCCCCCAACGGGCCTGAACCCCCTAGGGCCGTGGGGGGGGCACAGCTGGGTGCCTCCCGCCCCAGGCTGCAGGGAGAGGAGGGAGCGGAGCAGGGATTTGGGGGCCACGCTCCCCGGGCACGTCTCCTTTGGGGGCAGGGGTCCATCCCCCCTCCTTGCCCGGGGCCCCGCCCAGGAGAGCCCCCCCCCGCTCACTCTGGTAGGAGACGGTGTCCCGCAGGAAGCTGCAGGCCGGGTCGCTGGCCTGGCACCGCGCCCAGAACCCCGCGATGGCCCCGTCCACCTGCCGGGCCGTGACGGACGAGCGCGCCGAGAAGCTGTGCAGGACGGTCACCGCCTGGCTGTGCGGCCTGGGGGGGCCCGCGCCTCCGGTCAGCGCCCGGGCCAGGCAGCACCCGGCCGAGCGGGGCCCCCCCGGCCAGCCGCATGCAAAGCCAGCGCCCCCCCCGGCCGCCCTTCCCAGGTTACCCCCCCCGGCCAGCACCCCATTCCTCCCCTCCCCCCCGACAGCCCTTCCCAGGTTACCCCCCCGGCCAGCACCCCATTCCTCCCCTCCCCCCCGACAGCCCTTCCCAGGTTACCCATAACCCCCCCCCGGCCAGCGCCCCATCTCCCCCCCCCCCGAGCCCTTCCCAGGTTACCCGTAACCCCCCCCCGCCAGCGCCCCATCTCCCCCCCCCCCCCCGACAGCCCTTCCCAGGTTACCCGTAACCCCCCCCTCCGGCCCGCGCCCCATCTCCCCCCCCCCGACAGCCCTTCCCAGGTTACCCATAACCCCCCCCTCCGGCCAGCGCCCCGCTCCCCCCCCCGGCCGCCCTTCCCAGGTTACCCCCCCCGGCCAGCACCCCATTCCTCCCCTCCCCTCCCCCCCGACAGCCCTTCCCAGGTTACCCATAACCCCCCCCCCGGCCAGCGCCCCATCTCCCCCCCCCCCGACGACAGCCCTTCCCATGTTACCCGTAACCCCCGCCTCCGTCCTGCGCCCGGGTGCCCCCCCCCCATCTCCCTTCCCAGGTTACCCATAACCCGCCCCCCCCAGCCAGCGCCCCGCTCCCACCCCCCCAACAGCCCTTCCCAGGTTACCCAGCAAGCTCCAGCTCCCTCCCGCCCCCCCCCCCCATGGCAGCCAGCCCCCCCGGGCCAGCCCCACACTCACTGCAGGTCCAGGACGGACGAGGACAGATAAGCGTCCAATTGCCCCAGGATAGGCTGGAACTGGGGGCAGACACAGGGGGCTGGGTGAGGGGCTGGTGTGCGGGGCCCCCCCAGCCCCCTGAGGAGAGAAACCAGAGCCGGGGGCTGCACGGAGCATGGCCCCCCCGGGCAGAGGGGGGCTTTGGGCCAGCCCTGCCCTGGAACACCCCCCCGCACATGCCTGGGGCCAGCCCTGCCCTGGAACCCCCCCCCGCACATGCCCAGGTGGGGGGCGGGGAGCCCCCAGGGGAGGGTTGCCAACTTTCTACTTGCACAAAACCCAACCCCCTTCCCCTTCCCCGAGGCCCCGCCCCTCCCTCTGTTGCTGCCACGCCCCCCCCAGTCCCTGGCTCAGGGGTGCGGGGTCTGGGGTGGGACCAGGGATCAGTTCAGGGCACAGGAGGGGACTCCAGGCTGGGGTAGGGGGTGAGGGCTCCAGGGTGGGAGGTGGGGAGTTCAGTATGTAGGAGGGGGTGAGGGCTCTGAGGTTGGGGTGCAGGGGGTGTGAGGGCTCCGGGGTGGGGCTGGGGAGAGGGGGTGAGGGCTCTGGGGTGGGGGGGTTCAGGAGGGGGTGAGGGCTCTGGGGTGGGGGTGCAGGGGGTGTGAGGGCTCCAGGGTGGGGGGGTTCAGGAGGGGGTGAGGGGGTGAGGGCTCTGAGGTTGGGGTGCAGGGGGTGTGAGGGCTCCGGGGTGGGAGGTGGGGAGTTCAGTATGCAGGAGGGGGTGAGGGCTCCAGGGTGGGGGGGTTCAGTATGCAGGAGGGGGTGAGGGCTCCAGGGTGGGGGGGTTCAGTATGCAGGAGGGGGTGAGGGCTCTGGCTGGGGGTGGGGATGAGGTTGGGGTGCAGGGGGTGTGAGGGCTCTGGGGTGGGGGGTTCAGGGTGCAGGAGGGGGTGAGGGCTCTGGGGTGGGGGAGTTCAGGGTGCAGGGGGTGTGAGGGCTCGGGGGTGGGGCAGGGGATGAGTTTGGGGTACAGGAGGCGGTGAGGGCTCTGAGGTTGGGGTGCAGGGGGTGTGAGGGCTCCGGGGTGGGGGGTGCAGGGGGTGTGAGGGGGTGAGGGCTCTGAGGTTGGGGTGCAGGGGGTGAGGGCTCCAGGGTGGGGGGGTTCAGGGTGCGGGAGGGGGTGAGGGCTCCGGGGTGGGGGGGTTCAGGGTGCGGTAGGGGATGAGTTTGGGGTACAGGAGGGTGTGAGGGCTCCAGGGTGGGGGGTTCAGGAGGGGGTGAGGGCTCCAGGGTGGGGGGTTCAGGGTGCGGGAGGGGGTGAGGGCTCTGAGGTTGGGGTGCAGGGGGTGTGAGGGCTCCGGGGTGGGGCTGGGGAGAGGGGGTGAGGGCTCCGGGGTGGGGGGTGCAGGGGGTGTGAGGGCTCTGGGGTGGGGGGTGCAGGAGGGGGTGAGGGCTCTGAGGTTGGGGTGCAGGGGGGTGTGAGGGCTCCAGGGTTGGGCAGGGGGTTGTGATGCAGTTTGGTCAGGCCGAGGGGAGGGGGCACCAGCTGTTCCCCAAGGAGTTCCCCTTCCCACCCCAGCCCACCCCCCACCCCCAATGCCCCCCCCAGGGCCCCACTCCCAGCACCCACTGCCCACCAGCGGGTGTCAGACTCTCCCCCCCCCCCTTACCAGGCTCTCCAGCTGGGCGACGACCCTGCGCAGGTCGGCAGGTGGCAGCGGGCTCGGGGGTGCCGGGCCGGGGGCCCGCAGGGAGAGGCGCCCCGGGAACGTCCTGGCTTCAAACACGCAGGAGGCAGGGGGGAGACGGGACAAGGGGCCTCAGAGCCGGCAGGGCCAGGGGCTGCCCACGGGGGACCCCCAGCCAGACTCCCTCCCTGCCCTGAACGGAGCCCAGGCACAAGAGGACCCCCCCTCCCCCCCACTATATGCTCCTCCCTTCAGCCCAGCCACCCCCCACGGCCCCAGCCCAGCCCACGGGGCTGCTCCCTTGTCCCGGAGCCCCCCTCTGCCAGCAGGGGCCCCAGGGGGGTCAGCGTGGGACATGGGGGACTCACAGGCAGAACGGAGACCAGGGCCCCAGTGGGAGCCTCCTGGCTATGGGGTGAGAAGGAGACAGGGAGCCAGCGCCAGCCCTGGGCCCCTCCCCCACACTGGGCATCACCAGGGCCAGGCAGGTCTGCTCGGTGTGATGGGGCAGGTACCCCCATGCAGCAATGGCAGGGGATGGGGCATGGGGCATGGGACACCCCCCCCCCCCAGGCCCAGGGGAGCAGCCCCCTTACCTGGCACACAGCCCATGGTCCGGCTGAGATAGAAGCCCAGGGCGCAGCGGCAGGAGAAGTGCCCAGCCCAGGACTCGCAGGTGCTCCAAGGGGGGCAGGGCTGCCCACTGCCACAGCTGGGCTCATCTGGGGGAACAGCCCCCGCAAGAGTGAACAAACCTGAGCTGAGACTCAGACCTGGGAGGAGCCTGAACAGCAGGTACCCAGGGCAGGAGGAGCGACACAGCACTGGTATAGCAGGGGCTGCGGGTCAGGAGTGAGGGGCACCGGCGGGGCAGGACTGGGCTAGCAGGGGCTGCGGGTCAGGAGTGAGGGGCACCGGCGGGGCAGGGCTGGGCTAGCAGGGGCTGCGGCTCAGGGTTGGGGGGCACCGGCAGGGCAGGACTGGGCTAGCAGGGGCTGCGGCTCAGGGTTGGGGGGCACCGGCAGGGCAGGACTGGGCTAGCAGGGGCTGCGGCTCAGGGTTGGGGGGCACCGGCAGGGCTGGGCTGGGCTAGCAGGGGCTGCGGCTCAGGGTTGGGGGGGCACCGGCAGGGCTGGGCTGGGCTAGCAGGGGCTGCGGCTCAGGGTTGGGGGGCACCGGCAGGGCTGGGCTGGATGGGCAGGGGGCTGCGGGTCAGGGTTGGGGGGCACCGGCAGGGCAGGGGGCTGGGCGAGTGATCAAGGGGCCAGGGCCAAAGCAGGCCCTGCAGTGGAGTTGGGCCATACCTGGTGCTGTGGCCCCCGCAGTGGGGGTGCCAGTCCCTGCGGGCGTCTCAGTGCGTTTAGCCCAGGTCTGAGGTGTGGGGCTGGATGCTGCTGACCAGGGGGGTGCGCTGGACCCTGGAATACAAGGGGGTTGGGCAGCCGGAGGGTCACCCCCATTGGAGGGATTGATGGGGGTGGGGGGGGGGGGCTCAGCTGGCCGGGTGCAGGAGTCCCTGGCAGGTCCCTGGCAGTGCCGGCCGCTGGGGCCTCGTCTCCCCGGGGTGCAGCTGGGCTTTTACCGCCGTGTGGCTCAGCCTGGCACACAGCAGCCCTCTAGTTCTGCCATCAGGGCAGTGCCCACCTCCACCTGGCACCACCCCAGCAAGGTCACCACCCGGCAGCCCTGGAGCCAGTCCGGGGGTGGGGGCAGAGCCCCCCTTTGCTACAGACAGCACCTGTGCTGGGGCCCCCCCAGGCCGAGCTGCAGACACCTCCCGGGGGGCCAGGCCGGGCCAGGGGACAGCTGCATTTCCCCCTTTGTTTGCTCCTAGGCGGGGGGGGGGGAGCCCAGAGCATTGGCCAGGGGCAGCCGTGAACTCACCTGCCCCCCCGGCCTGCCCGGCACAGGGAGCCTGGAGCTGCAGCAGGAGCCCGAGGAGGAGAAGGGGGCAGCCCCTCCCCATCCTGCCAGGCCTGGGTCCCAGCAGCTCTCAGTCGCCACGGGGCAGGGAGGGGAGCCAGGCCGCACCTGCGCTGGGTTAAGAGCGATCCAGGGGCTTGTTAATGATTCCTGGGTGGGGGCAGCTGTCAAGGGTCCAGGCAGCCACTGAGGGAGCCCTGGGCTGGCTGGCTCTGGGTGCCCAGCTGGTGCTCATCAACCCAGGCAGGGCCGGGCCCAGGCAGCCCTGCCCCCCCCAGGCTACCCCCCCCCCCAGCAGCTCTGGCCAAGGCAGGACAAAGTCCAAAGCACAGCAGGGAGCTGGGCAGCAACAGAACAGCTCCTCCCTGCAGGCCAGGCTGCCGAGAGAGGCTCCCGCAGGGCTGAGATCTGCCCCCTGGGGGGGGGCTGGTCACACAGGGCTCCCCCCCAGCGCTGAGATCTGCCCCCTGGGGCGGGGCGGGGCGGGGCGGGCTGGTCACACAGAGCTCCCCCCCCCCAGGGCTGAGATCTGCCCCCTGGGGTGGGGTGGGGTGGGGCGGGGTGGGGTGGTCACACAGAGCTCCCCCCCCAGGGCTGAGATCTGCCCCCCTGGAGTGGGGTGGGGGGGCTGGTCACACAGAGCTCCCCCCCAGCACTGAGATCTGCCCCCCTGGGGTGGGGCAGGAGGCTGGTCACACAGGGCTCCCCCCCAGGGCTGAGATCTGCCCCCCTGGGGTGGGGGGGCTGGTCACACAGGGCTCCCCCCCAGGGCTGAGATCTGCCCCCGGGGGTGGGGGGGCTGGTCACACAGGGCTCCCCCCCAGGGCTGAGATCTGCCCCCCTGGAGTGGGGTGGGGGGGCTGGTCACACAGAGCTCCCCCCCAGCACTGAGATCTGCCCCCCTGGGGTGGGGCAGGAGGCTGGTCACACAGGGCTCCCCCCCAGGGCTGAGATCTGCCCCCTGGGGTGGGGGGGCTGGTCACACAGGGCTCCCCCCCAGGGCTGAGATCTGCCCCCCTGGGGTGGGGGGGGCTGGTCACACAGGGCTCCCCCCAGTGCTGAGATCTGCCCCCCTGGGGTGGGGCAGGAGGCTGGTCACACAGGGCTCCCCCCCCAGCACTGAGATCTGCCCCCCTGGGGTGGGGTGGGGTAGGGGGCTGGATGTGGGAATTCTTTGTAATATTTTCATGATGCCTGTGTGTGCCTCAGTTTCCTCTACATGCTGCCTTGTTACCTGGGGGTGGGAAAGGTCTGTCTGCTCTCGGGGCAGGCTGAGACACAGGTGGGAACGGCGCCTACCTGCCCGGGACCGTAGGCCCCTCATCGATGGAGCTCTTGAGGAGACAATGGGACTTTCACACCCAGCAACCATTGATTGGGACCCACCTACCCCCTGCTCCGCTGGGGGACGGAGCTGCATCTCCCCCGCTTGGGAACAAAGGACGGGGGGGTGAGGTGGGGGTTAAGTGGGGGCTCCCACTGGAAGCAGTTGGGGCTCACCTGGGAGTCTGACAAAAGAGCAGATGGCCGGACAGACAGAGCTGTAAGGTCTGAGGCCTTTTTGTGCAGCCACACTAGGACAGCAGCACCATGAATCACTCACAGCCCCACATGCCACCTAAACTGCATTAAACCAGTGTCACACCGCGCTGTGGAAAGCGATCCCAATCCGGATCCCAATCCCGTCCTAACAGCACCCGCCGCCACCAGAGAGAGAAACCGCTTCAGTGGCTAAAGAAAACCGGGTTTGATTGAATCTGTCTGGCAAGAAATCCCTCAGCAGCAGTTGTGGGTGTGAAATCTTGATGTGTATTTGCGACTTTATGGTCCCTACTCCTCCATGGTTTATCCGTCTGGTCTCGGTCTGGTTTGTGAGTGTGGCTGTTACAGAACTGATTTTGCTAGGTGTAAATCAATGAAGGTGCTGGGTAGGATTGGCTAAAGGATTGTTTGACAATATGTCAGGATGGGTTAGAGAATTGCTTAGGAATCATTTAGTGAAATGGCTGGTTAAGGTGCAGCTAAGCAGGACTCAGGTGTCACTATATAAGCTGGGGTGACGTCCAAAAGGAAGTTCTTGGGAACCAGCTCCAGGCCCCAGCCCCGAAGCTCAGAGCTGCCAGACCTCAACA
Source organism: Mauremys mutica (assembly GCF_020497125.1). Taxonomy (NCBI): domain Eukaryota; kingdom Metazoa; phylum Chordata; order Testudines; family Geoemydidae; genus Mauremys; species Mauremys mutica. The sequence continues at coordinate 298,214,956 of NC_059073.1, forward strand.
CCCTGCCAATGACACCGTGCAGAAGCTGGAGTCCCCCAGCTGGCCTGATCCTGACTGGCCATCAAGAAAAGTTCCTCTGCGTTCCTGGGAGCGGTGAGCACTGGTGGCTCAGCGGGTCAGGCTGTTTTGGTGACTGTTAATAAAGAGAGGATCAGGGTATTACTGTGTGAGGCTCTTTCACTGGGAAAAGGCCCTGCAGACCCGCAGAAAATGATGCCCTGAGCCCTAGGAGCTGGGAAAGGGTGGGGCTGCCTAAATGAACTGGGTCATACCCAGCGATGAGCTGCCAAAATCTTAATAACCAGTTCCCTATAAAAAGTTCTGATTTAAGGGGGGGGGGGGGGGTGGGGGCGGGCCCAGGGTTGGGGGAGATATACTCATGGGGCCGGGGGCAAATTGCCCCACTTGCCCCCCCTTCCCTTGCCCACAGCTCAAACCAGCAGGACCACTCAGGAGCTCAGCTGAGCTGCCCAGCTGGTGCCGGCGGCTGGCACCGCTGCAGCTGGGGGGGAGCGGGGGAGGGGCCGGGGGAGCCTCAGCCTCCCCAGCTGGGACTCCTGGGAGCAACAGGACGGTCCGGCCCGCGGCCCAGAGTTCTTTGCCCCCCCCGGCCCTTTAACAACCGGTTCTCCACGGGGGTCTGATTTTAGCAACCGGTTCTTGGGAACCGGCTCCAGCTCCCCACTGCTCGTACCGTGACCCCCAGAAGGGTAGATGGGGGCCCTAGGGTGTGCGGGTAACAGAGCCGGACCCGAGGGTTCCCCACAGCCGGGCTGGGCTCTGGGCTGGCCAGGACGGACCCTGCTTCACCCTTCACTGCCCTGGGCTGCCCGACGGGCCCCTAGGCCGGGCGCCAGCTAATGAGTGAACCCGGCTGTGCCCGCGCTGGCTGCGGACCCCTGCGGACACTGGCCCAGGTGCCTTGCTCCTCAAGATTGCACAAGTCTCCCTCGGGCTGTGTCCGTGGGAGTCGCTGCCCGGAGCCCATGGGGGGGGGGGGGGCTGCAGGCCCAGAGGGCCAGTGAGGCAACGTGACCCACGCTGGGGGAAGAGCGAGACCCCCTGGGGGTCTGGCACGGTGACGAGCGACCGGAGATGGTTCCAACGCTGGGGGTGCAGACCCTGTGCTGCAGCCATAACCCACCCTGCCCCACCGTGGCCAGCTGGGAGTTCTCATTCTCCGGCAGCGCGATGGCCACCGTGGCTCCCGGCAGGGCGAACGGGACATGGGCTGCAAAGCAAATACCAGTCCCACTGTTCATCAGGGTGAGCGTGCAATGAACCCCCCAGCCTGCTTGACAGCTAGACCCCCCCCCCAGCCCAGCCCCCCGGCCCTGCTCACTCCAGAGCTCTCCCTAGCCCAGCCCCTGGGAATTCAGATTGTGCACCAGGCCCTGGGCAGCCACCCAGCTTTGGGACTCCTGCTCCCTGCCTGGGCCGGAGGTCTGGCCCTGCCTGTGGGGAACCGACCCGGCCAAAGCTGATACCGGAGGAAGTGGTGTCACCTCACCCCAGGGCTGCATGTCCTGCAGCCTCAGAGCCAATCTCCCCATGCCGCCCTCCCAGGAATCCCACCCATCTCTCCCTGTCCATAGAGCCTGCAGGTCCGCCCGGCCCCCTGGCGCTAAGGGCAGCCGAGCCGGGAACGGGGCCCTGATGGACGGGGCGTCTGGCTGGGTGTGATGAACCTGCCTTGTGGAATTCCTGCACCAGGCCCCGCAGAGCAGCTGGCTCGGCCCGAGAAGAACGGCTTCCCCTCAGCCACGAGGCACAGACGGCTCCTCCCCGGCTCAGTGCCCTGCTCCCAGCTGGCTGGGTGGTGATGGTCCTGCAGCCCCAGCCGGGGAGACACCAGCCCCCATCACTGGAACCAGACTGGAAGCAAATGCAGCACAAACTGCCCCCGAAACACACACATCTGGCCAGCTCCAGCTCCTCCCAGCGCTGACCCCCACGCAGCCGGGGCCAGCCCCAGCCCCAGCCAGACACAGATGGGGGTGGGGGCAGCTGCAGCCCCTTGCTGGGAGTTTTCTGCATCTCCCATGACCCAGCCCGGCGCCAGGACCAGGCTCCCTCATTCCCCTGCTGCCATGGGAGCCTCCCAGGGTCCCCAGGACAAGCTCCGGGGCATGGTGAGGGGCCCAGGCAGACACAGCCCGGAGCAGGCTTGTGCCAGGTCTGGGCTCAGAGCGAGGATGGGGCTGTGGCTCCTGGGAACCGAACTCCAGCCGCTGCATGCTGGGGAGGGCAGCACAGCAGCCCCCGCTGGCCGGCGAGTGCAGCCCCGGGCCGGGGCAGAGACGCTCGCTGGCTCCTGGCTGCCCAGTTACTTCCTGGGGTGTCCCTGGCTGGCTCCACAGTCCTCTGCCCAGCCCCCCAAGCAGCAGAGATGACGCTGTGGGGGAGGAGGGCAGGGGCAATGCTGCCATGGCCGGGGGCTCAGGACAGGCGAGTACTGCACCTCTCCCCCCACGGCCAGGGCCAGTCCCCGTAGCACGGGGCTGATGGTGGGCACAGCTCTGGGCAGCACCCCGGCCCCTCTGGCAGGGCAGACACAGGTGCCTGGCAAAGCCTCCCCTGCCCCCCTTTAAGAGTGGGGCCAGGTTTAGGTTGCCAGGTGTCTGGTTTTCGACTACACGTCTCGTTGAGAAGGGAAGCTGGCAGCAGTAACCAGCCTCTGCCAGGGGGCAGGAAGAGCAGCAGCAATGGCTGGCTTCTGGAGCTGGCTCCAAGAGGTGGGCTCCTGGCCCTCCACCACTGAGCCCTGATTGCCCCAGCCCTGGCCCCTCGCTGTGCCCTGATGGCAGCTCCTCCCAGCCTGGCTCTGCAGGCAGCAGCTCAGTCCCCTCCCGGGAGAGGAGTGGGCAGGGGCGGGCAGGGGGCAGAGCCAGGTTCTTCGGTTTTCTGCCATTAGAAAGTTGGGTGGGGGGTGGGGGAGCACATGGGCAGGGCACCAGGGCGATACGGAGACCCGGACCCCACCCCCAGTATGTTTTGCCTCGGCTCCCACTCGTGGGTTTCTTGCTTCTCGATTAACCCCACCTCTGAACGCCGCCTGCGCCACCGAGCTGCTGCCAGCTCCCACGGGCCCTGCCCCCAGGCGCTCCGAGGGGAAGGCGCAAGCAGAGATCTTCAGTCAGGAGACACTGAGGCAGGAGCTCACCCTGTGGAGGAGGGGACCAGGGGCTGCCAACTCTCTAATCACACAAAGCCCAACACCCTTGCCCCATCCCATGCCCCTTCTCCGAGGCCCCGCCCCTGGCCCCACCCCCACTCACTCCATCCCCCCTCCGTTGCTCACTCACCCTCACTGGGCTGGGGGTTGGGGTGAGGGCTCCGGCTGGGGGTGCGGCTCTGTGGTGGGGCTGGGGATGAGAGGTTTGGGGTGTAGGAGGGGGCTCTGGGCTGGAGCCGAGGGGTTCCGAGTGTGGGAGCAGGCTCAGGGCAGGGGGTTGAGGTGTGGGAGGGGGTGCGGGCTCCAGGAGGGAGTTTGGATGCAGGAGGGGGCTCAGGGCTGGGGGAGGGGGTGTGGACTCTGGGAGGGAGTTAGGGGGCGGAAGGGGGTTCAGAGTGCAGGCTCCAGCTATGTGGCGCTTACCTCAGGCGGCTCTGTCAAGTTATTGATTTGAACTGGGAGCACATAGAACATGGCTGCAACAAAGTCCTGTAGTGGCACCAAATCTTGTGTAAAGGGGGTCAAATGAGGTGTCTAAGACCAGGCTCTGGGTTGCTGGTTAGGATTATGCTGTCTGGGTGTGTGTATCATTTTGTAGCTGAAGTTATGAGTATTGGCTCTGTCCTGTCTGTATTTCAAACTTGTGCTCTGCTTCTGGGTGACACCCCAGACAAGTTGGTGTCAGCTCTGCCTAGCCTGCTTGATGGCCCATTAAGGACCATCAGCTACACAATTGACCCATGGAAAGAAGGCAGATACGCCTTGTGACTCAGCAAAGTACAGGGACTGGCCCATGTGACTCCAGACTCCATTTTGCTGTAATTTTCCACAGTAAGGACAAAGAGGTTCTTACACCTGGAAAAGTCTATATAAGGCTGATGCCTCATCTCCATCTTGTCTTCAATCCTGCATCTTACCTCTGGAGGGACTTTGCTACAAACTGAAGCTCTACACAAGGGACTGAATGACCCATCCCAGCGGGGGATGTTCCAGAGACTTGATTTGAACCTGCAGTTTACTCCCATCACCGCTACAAGCCTGAACTAAGAACTTTGCCATCACTGTATGTAATTGATTCCATTTAACCAATTCTAGCTCTCAGCTATATCTTTTCCCCTTTATGAATAAACCTTTAGATTTTAGAGGATTGGCAACAGCGTGATTTGTGGGTAAGATCTGACTTGTATATGGCTCTGGGGCTTGGTCCTTTGGGATCGGGAGAACCTTTTTTCTTTTACTGGGGTGTTCGTTTTCATAACCATTCATCCCCAGGACGAGTGTACTGGTGGTGATACTGGGAGACTGGAGTGTCTAAGGGAATTGCTTGTGTGACTTGTGGTTAGCCAGTGGGGTGAGACCCAAGTCCTCTCTGTCTGGCTGGTTTGGTGCCTTAGAGGTGGAGAAACCCCAGCCTAGGGCTGTAACTGCCCTGTTTAAGCAATTGGTCCTGAACTGGCACCTCAGTTGGGCCCCGCCAGAACCAGCATTGTTACAGGTTCCCAGTCAGCTGTGCAGTGGGGCTAAGGTCGGTTCCCTGCCTGCCCTGGCTCTGTGCAGCTCCCGGAAGCAGCTGGCCAATGGGAGCTGCGGAGCCAGCGTTCGTGGTGGGAGCAGTGCGCAGAGCCTCCCTGGCTACCCTTGTGCCTAGGGGCCACAGGAACGTGCTGGCCGCTTCCGGGAGCCACGCAGAGCCAGGGCAGGCAGGGAGCCTGCCTTAGCCCCACTCCACCGCCAGCCGGATGTTTAACAGCCCAGTCAGCAGGGTCCCTTTTCGACCCAGCCTGGCAACCCTACTGAGTCCTTACGCAGGGTCAGCTGTCAGCAGGAGTTGGTGTGGGGCGTGCGCCAGGCCGGGCCCTGGCCTGTGTCATGTCCTCTGGCGGCCAGAGGCTAACACACAAAGCCAGGCAGGCCAGGGTGTGGGGAACGGTTTATTTCAGAGCACACTGAAGTTAGTGTGGGGCACAATGCCCAAGGCTCGGGGAGGGGCTGAGTCCAGTCACACCAGCCTGCAGTGGAGCACACAGCAGGCAAGCCCAGCCCAGCCCAGCCCTGTGGCTAGCACGTCCCGTGGTCAGACGCTCCCTCCGTGCCCTGTGCTCCAAGCCACTCCCTGGCGAGAGCGAGGGCTGGGTGTGGAGGGCAGCACGTGGCTTTCCCTGGCCCAGCTGCCTGCTCTGCGCTAGCTCCGGCAGGCACTGGGCAATGGGTCCGCTGGTGGATGATAAGGAAGCCATGCTTCTTGAATCCTTTGCCGCACTCGGCACACACGAAGGGCTGGTCAGCCGTGTGGGCTCTCTCCCTCTCCCGCCGCCTGGCTGCCGGCGGCCCCCGTGGCTCCCCATTGCCCTGCTCCCTCATGCACTGCCCCCGCCACCCCCAAGGGCAGCCCCCAAACCCCCACCACCCCCGACTCCCCCACCCCCACCCTGCACCCCACAGGAACACTGCCCCCCCATGCCCTGTCCCCCATTGCCCTGCTCCCTCATGCACTGCCCCCCGCCACCCCACCCCCACCCTGCACCCCCGACTCCCCCACCCCCACCCTGCACCCCACAGGAACACTGCCCCCCCATGCCCTGTCCCCCATTGCCCTGCTCCCTCATGCACTGCCCCCGCCACCCCCAAGGGCAGCCCCCAAACCCCCACCACCCCCTGCACCCCCGACTCCCCCACCCCCACCCTGCACCCCACAGGAACACTGCCCCCCCATGCCCTGTCCCCCATTGCCCTGCTCCCTCATGCACTGCCCCCGCCACCCCCAAGGGCAGCCCCCAAACCCCCACCACCCCCGACTCCCCCACCCCCACCCTGCACCCCACAGGAACACTGCCCCCCCATGCCCTGTCCCCCATTGCCCTGCTCCCTCATGCACTGCCCCCCGCCACCCCCAAGGGCAGCCCCCAAACCCCCACCACCCCCTGCACCCCCACCCCCACCCTGCACCCCCCAGGAACACTGCCCCCCCCATGCCCTGTCCCCCATTGCCCTGCTCCCTCATGCACTGCCCCCGCCACCCCCAAGGGCAGCCCCCAAACCCCCACCACCCCCTGCACCCCCACCCCCACCCTGCACCCCCCAGGAACACTGCCCCCCCCATGCCCTGTCCCCCATTGCCCTGCTCCCTCATGCACTGCCCCCGCCACCCCCAAGGGCAGCCCCCAAACCCCCACCACCCCCGACTCCCCCACCCCCACCCTGCACCCCACAGGAACACTGCCCCCCCATGCCCTGTCCCCCATTGCCCTGCTCCCTCATGCACTGCCCCCCGCCACCCCACCCCCACCCTGCACCCCCGACTCCCCCACCCCCACCCTGCACCCCACAGGAACACTGCCCCCCCATGCCCTGTCCCCCATTGCCCTGCTCCCTCATGCACTGCCCCCGCCACCCCCAAGGGCAGCCCCCAAACCCCCACCACCCCCTGCACCCCCGACTCCCCCACCCCCACCCTGCACCCCACAGGAACACTGCCCCCCCATGCCCTGTCCCCCATTGCCCTGCTCCCTCATGCACTGCCCCCCGCCACCCCACCCCCACCCTGCACCCCCGACTCCCCCACCCCCATGCTCTGAGCCAGGTGGCAGGGGGGAGGGGAACAGCCTCACCCCCGCACAGGAGTCAGGCTGCACCTTGGCCTGGGGGCTGGTGCCCTCTAGTGGCTGCTCCACACCAGAGCCAGCAGCTCTGCCAGCGCCCCCCACTCCCGACCCGCAGCCCATATCCCAGCCCCAGGCTCTCCCCCGTCCCATCCCCCACCCCCCAGCTCTGCCAGTGCCCCCCCACTCCCGACCCGCAGCCCATATCCCAGCCCCAGGCTCTCCCCCGTCCCATCCCCCACCCCCCCCAGCTCTGCCAGTGCCCCCCCACTCCCGACCCGCAGCCCATATCCCAGCCCCAGGCTCTCCCCCGTCCCATCCCCCCCCCCAGCTCTGCCAGTGCCCCCCACTCCCAACCCGCAGCCCATATCCCAGCCCCAGGCTCTCCCCACAGCTCTGCCAGCGCCCCCCACTCCCGACCCGCAGCCCTGGCTCCCCTCGCCCTGGGTGGGGAGGGAGGGGCACCAGGGGGTGTTTGCGTGGCAGCCGCCTTACCCCAGGAGCAGCAGCACCATCAGCAGCAGCAGGACGCCCCCAGCACAGGACACCCCAACCAGCGCCAGCAGGAAGGCTGTGGGGAGAGAGCCGTCAGCAGGGCCGGCGCCCGCCATGGGGCTGCCCCCCAGCACCACACGCTGCCCCGGGCCCAGCACAGCCCCCCTCCCCCTGCCGTCCCAGGGCCCTGCCAGCTGGGATCAGAGCCACATCCTCCCCTGCACCCCCCAGCTGCTGCTGCTCTGGGGCTCTGCTGGGGCGGACTGGCCAGGCTGAGCAGCCCCAGCCCCACGTGGGCCCTGCCCCACACGGACACTCACGCTCCTCACACTGGAAGCCACCAAAGCCAAACGGGCACCTGCAGAGACCGAGACCGGGGTTCAGCGCGTGTCCCGGCAGCAAACCCTGCCCAGCCTCACCCGCCCTCTGCCCCCCCAGCCCCATAGACCAGGCTGCCTGCCAGGGGGCCCCCCAAACCCAAGGGTAACCCCCCCACTCCCCACATATACAGGGAGTGTCTGCAAAGGCCATGTGGCTCCAGCCACTAGGCCGCCTGCCCCTGCCACACAGGCAGCCGCTGGCAGAGCCATGGGGGACCTGAGGCCCCCGGGGTGGCACCAGGTCCCCGACGAGGGGCTCAGCCAGGAGCCGATGCCCCCAGCTGCACGGCACCAGCCAATGCACAGTGGCTGATCCCAGGGCATGGGCGCTTCCCTGGCCGCGAGCAGCCTCCCGTGGGATGCCAGAGCTCACCTGGCACAGACGCCATCCCGCAGCCAGAACCCGCTGCCACAGGCTGCAGGGGGAGAGACACAGTGAGATGCCCGCAGGCTGGGCAAGGCTCTGGCCGCTTTCCAGACCCAGCTGGGGACAGCCTGGCATGGGGACCGAGACCACAGTGCCAGGGCAGCACCCCTGCCCGTGCCCCATCCCCCCTGCCTGGCATGGGGACCGAGACCAGTGCCAGGGCAGCACCCCTGCCCGTGCCCCATCCCCCCTGCCTGGCATGGCATGGGGACCGAGACCAGTGCCAGGGCAGCACCCCTGCCCGTGCCCCATCCCCCCTGCCTGGCATGGGGACCGAGACCAGTGCCAGGGCAGCACCCCTGCCCGTGCCCCATCCCCCCTGCCTGGCATGGGGACCGAGACCACAGTGCCAGGGCAGCACCCCTGCCCGTGCCCCATCCCCCCTGCCTGGCATGGGGACCGAGACCACAGTGCCAGGGCAGCACCCCTGCCCGTGCCCCATCCCCCCTGCCTGGCATGGGGACCGAGACCACAGTGCCAGGGCAGCACCCCTGCCCGTGCCCCATCCCCCCTGCCTGGCATGGGGACCGAGACCACAGTGCCAGGGCAGCACCCCTGCCCGTGCCCCATCCCCCCTGCCTGGCATGGGGACCGAGACCAGTGCCAGGGCAGCACCCCTGCCCGTGCCCCATCCCCCCTGCCTGGCATGGGGACCGAGACCACAGTGCCAGGGCAGCACCCCTGCCCGTGCCCCATCCCCCCTGCCTGGCATGGGGACCGAGACCAGTGCCAGGGCAGCACCCCTGCCCGTGCCCCATCCCCCCTGCCTGGCATGGGGACCGAGACCAGTGCCGGGGCAGCACCCCTGCCCGTGCCCCATCCCCCCTGCCTGGCATGGGGACCGAGACCAGTGCCGGGGCAGCACCCCTGCCCGTGCCCCATCCCCCCTGCCTGGCATGGGGACCGAGACCAGTGCCAGGGCAGCACCCCTGCCCGTGCCCCATCCCCCCTGCCTGGCATGGGGACCGAGACCAGTGCCAGGGCAGCACCCCTGCCCGTGCCCCATCATAGAATATCAGGGTTGGAAGGGACCTCAGGAGGCATCTAGTCCAACCCCCTGCTCAAAGCAGGACCAATCCCCAACTAAATCATCCCAGCCAGGGCTTTGTCAAGCCGGGCCTGAAAAACCTCCAATGAAGGAGATTCCACCACCTCCCTGGGGAACCCATTCCAGTGCTTCACCACCCTCCTAGTGAAAAAGTTTTTCCTAATATCCAACCTAGACCTCCCCCACTGCAACTTGAGACCATTACTCCTTGTTCTGTCATCTGCCACCACTGAGAACAGTCTAGATCCATCCTCTTTGGAACCCCCTTTCAGGTAGTTGAAAGCAGCTATCAAATCCCCCCTCATTCTTCTCTTCTGCAGGCTAAACAATCCCAGTTCCCTCAGCCTCTCCTCATAAGTCATGTGCTCCAGCCCCCTAATCATTTTTGTTGCCCTCCGCTGGACTCTTTCCAATTTATCCACATCCTTCTTGTAGTGTGGGGCCCAAAACTGGACACAGTTCTCCAGATGAGGCCTCACCAATGTCGAATAGAGGGGAATGATCACGTCCCTCAATCTGCTGGCAATGCCTCTACTTATACAGCCCAAAATGCCATTAGCCTTCTTGGCAACAAGGGCACACTGCTGACTCATATCCAGCTTCTCGTCCACTGTAACCCCTAGGTCCTTTTCTGCAGAACTGCTTGTCATCTCCCCAGCCTGGCATGGGGACTGAGACCGCAGCCCCAGGGCAGCACCCCTGCCCGTGCCCCATCCCCCAGCCTGGCACAGGGACTGAGACCGCAGCCCCAGGGCAGCACCCCTGCCCGTGCCCCATCCCCCAGCCTGGCACAGGGACTGAGACCGCAGCCCCAGGGCAGCACCCCTGCCCGTGCCCCATCCCCCAGCCTGGCACGGGGGACACTGGCTGGGCGTGTGGCTGCCTGGGTCAATGGGGCTCCGCTCTGGGGACAGCCTGGCTCACGCTGCGCCTCCTGTAGCAGGTCAGCCTGGAGCCGCTGGGCCCGGGCAGGGACCCAGGTGCCGAGCTCTGGAAGCTGCTCCCTGCCCAGCCCCTGGTACTCCGGCCCTTGGCAGGGGGTTGGGCCCCGGGGGGGGGGGGGGAGAAGCGCCACTTTCCCACCCTGCTAAAAGCCTTCCCCTCCCCCACCCAGCCGGCCCCACGGAGCCCCCTGCCCGACCTGTGCAGGCACGGCCCATGGTGGGGCCGGGGGCGGGGCCGGGGTGGTATCCCGGCCGGCAGGGGCACTGGGCCAGCCCGTCCTGGAACACGCAGGCTGTGGAGACGGGGTCGCAGGGCTGCAGCTCACAGAGACTCAGGCCTGGACGTGGGGGGGGGAGAGAACACAGCCTGGTCAGAGTCCCCCCCAGAGGCCTCCCAGCCCTGCCACAGCCACCCCCAGAGCCACCTCCCACCCATGCCCAGCCTGAGCCCCTCCAGAGACACCCTGCCCAGCTCCGTGCCAGCCACCCCCACCCCGCTCTGCCATGAAGTGGGGAATTTTCTTGAGGCTTTGTATGAGAGCTGTGCGTGCCTCCGTTTCCCCGTGTGCTGCGTGTGTGAGGAGGGGGTGGGGGGGTTGCTGTTGCAGGGGACCAGGTGTGACCGCAAAGAGCAGCCAGTGACTGGTGGGGACCCAGCGACTGGTGACAGGGAGGCCCCCCCCCCAGCTCAGGAGCAGCCGGTTCTGGCCAGAGGGGGACAAAGGGCCGAGGCGAGGGGGCCCTGGGGTAGGAGACAAAGGGCGGAGGAGGGGCTGGTGGGGGAGGGGATAGGGGCTGGGCTGGGACCAGGAGCAGCCTGAGCCCATGGGGACGGGGCCAAACCCAGCTGCCCAGGGCTGAGACTGGCCCGGCCGAGGCCCCGAGAACTGCCTGGGCCGGGGTCAGACGCTCAGTGACCCCCGGGTCACGCTGGCTGAGAGTCGCTGAGAGATCGGGGGGGCATCGCTCCCTCTGGGAGGGGGCAGGGAGATCGGGGGGCATCGCTCCCTCAGGGAGGGGGGATCGGGGGGGCATCGCTCCCTCGGGGAGGGGGGATCGGGGGGGAGATCGGGGGGGCATCGCTCCCTTGGGGGGGCCGGGGGGATCGGGGGCCCCTGGCAGAGCCTGGCTGCTGGAGGCTCAGGGAGGTGCGGTCCCAGGAGGCGGTGGAGCCCGAGGGCCTGACCCCCAGGAGAGCGGCCCCCCGAGAAGGGCTGTCACCCTGAGGGAGGTTCCTCCCCAAGACCGTATGGAGCCGAGAGACGGGGCCTGGGAGTCCATGACAGAGCCACCCCTCCCCCGCCGCCCAGTCAGAGCCCCCCAACGGGCCTGAACCCCCTAGGGCCGTGGGGGGGGCACAGCTGGGTGCCTCCCGCCCCAGGCTGCAGGGAGAGGAGGGAGCGGAGCAGGGATTTGGGGGCCACGCTCCCCGGGCACGTCTCCTTTGGGGGCAGGGGTCCATCCCCCCTCCTTGCCCGGGGCCCCGCCCAGGAGAGCCCCCCCCCGCTCACTCTGGTAGGAGACGGTGTCCCGCAGGAAGCTGCAGGCCGGGTCGCTGGCCTGGCACCGCGCCCAGAACCCCGCGATGGCCCCGTCCACCTGCCGGGCCGTGACGGACGAGCGCGCCGAGAAGCTGTGCAGGACGGTCACCGCCTGGCTGTGCGGCCTGGGGGGGCCCGCGCCTCCGGTCAGCGCCCGGGCCAGGCAGCACCCGGCCGAGCGGGGCCCCCCCGGCCAGCCGCATGCAAAGCCAGCGCCCCCCCCGGCCGCCCTTCCCAGGTTACCCCCCCCGGCCAGCACCCCATTCCTCCCCTCCCCCCGACAGCCCTTCCCAGGTTACCCCCCCGGCCAGCACCCCATTCCTCCCCTCCCCCCCGACAGCCCTTCCCAGGTTACCCATAACCCCCCCCCGGCCAGCGCCCCATCGCCCCCCCCCCGCGCCCTTCCCAGGTTACCCGTAACCCCCCCCCGCCAGCGCCCCATCTCCCCCCCCCCCCCCCGACAGCCCTTCCCAGGTTACCCGTAACCCCCCCCTCCGGCCAGCGCCCCTTCTCCCCCCCCCGACAGCCCTTCCCAGGTTACCCATAACCCCCCCCTCCGCCCAGCGCCCCGCTCCCCCCCTCGGCCGCCCTTCCGCGTTTACCCCCCACGGCCAGCTCCGGTTTTCTCCCCTCCCCTCCCCCCCGACAGCCCTTCCCAGGTTACCCATAACCCCCCCCCCGGCCAGCGCCCCATCTCCCCCCCCCCCCGACAGCCCTTCCCAGGTTACCCGTAACCCCCCCCTCCGGCCAGCGCCCCGCTCCCCCCCCCCCACAGCCCTTCCCAGGTTACCCATAACCCGCCCCCCCCAGCCAGCGCCCCGCTCCCACCCCCCCAACAGCCCTTCCCAGGTTACCCAGCAAGCTCCAGCTCCCTCCCCCCCCCCCCCCCCCATGGCAGCCAGCCCCCCCGGGCCAGCCCCACACTCACTGCAGGTCCAGGACGGACGAGGACAGATAAGCGTCCAATTGCCCCAGGATAGGCTGGAACTGGGGGCAGACACAGGGGGCTGGGTGAGGGGCTGGTGTGCGGGGCCCCCCCAGCCCCCTGAGGAGAGAAACCAGAGCCGGGGGCTGCACGGAGCATGGCCCCCCCGGGCAGAGGGGGGCTTTGGGCCAGCCCTGCCCTGGAACACCCCCCCGCACATGCCTGGGGCCAGCCCTGCCCTGGAACCCCCCCCCGCACATGCCCAGGTGGGGGGCGGGGAGCCCCCAGGGGAGGGTTGCCAACTTTCTACTTGCACAAAACCCAACCCCCTTCCCCTTCCCCGAGGCCCCGCCCCTCCCTCTGTTGCTGCCACGCCCCCCCCCAGTCCCTGGCTCAGGGGTGCGGGGTCTGGGGTGGGACCAGGGATCAGTTCAGGGCACAGGAGGGGACTCCAGGCTGGGGTAGGGGGTGAGGGCTCCAGGGTGGGAGGTGGGGAGTTCAGTATGTAGGAGGGGGTGAGGGCTCTGAGGTTGGGGTGCAGGGGGTGTGAGGGCTCCGGGGTGGGGCTGGGGAGAGGGGGTGAGGGCTCTGGGGTGGGGGGGTTCAGGAGGGGGTGAGGGCTCTGGGGTGGGGGTGCAGGGGGTGTGAGGGCTCCAGGGTGGGGGGGTTCAGGAGGGGGTGAGGGGGTGAGGGCTCTGAGGTTGGGGTGCAGGGGGTGTGAGGGCTCCGGGGTGGGAGGTGGGGAGTTCAGTATGCAGGAGGGGGTGAGGGCTCCAGGGTGGGGGGGTTCAGTATGCAGGAGGGGGTGAGGGCTCCAGGGTGGGGGGGTTCAGTATGCAGGAGGGGGTGAGAGCTCTGGATGGGGGTGGGGATGAGGTTGGGGTGCAGGGGGTGTGAGGGCTCTGGGGTGGGGGGTTCAGGGTGCAGGAGGGGGTGAGGGCTCTGGGGTGGGGGAGTTCAGGGTGCAGGGGGTGTGAGGGCTCCGGGGTGGGGCAGGGGATGAGTTTGGGGTACAGGAGGCGGTGAGGGCTCTGAGGTTGGGGTGCAGGGGGTGTGAGGGCTCCGGGGTGGGGGGTGAACCGGGAGTGGGGGGGTGAGGGCTCTGAGGTTGGGGTGCAGGGGGTGAGGGCTCCAGGGTGGGGGGGTTCAGGGTGCGGGAGGGGGTGAGGGCTCCGGGGTGGGGGGGTTCAGGGTGCGGTAGGGGATGAGTTTGGGGTACAGGAGGGTGTGAGGGCTCCAGGGTGGGGGGTTCAGGAGGGGGTGAGGGCTCCAGGGTGGGGGGTTCAGGGTGCGGGAGGGGGTGAGGGCTCTGAGGTTGGGGTGCAGGGGGTGTGAGGGCTCCGGGGTGGGGCTGGGGAGAGGGGGTGAGGGCTCCGGGGTGGGGGGTGCAGGGGGTGTGAGGGCTCTGGGGTGGGGGGTGCAGGAGGGGGTGAGGGCTCTGAGGTTGGGGTGCAGGGGGGTGTGAGGGCTCCAGGGTTGGGCAGGGGGTTGTGATGCAGTTTGGTCAGGCCGAGGGGAGGGGGCACCAGCTGTTCCCCAAGGAGTTCCCCTTCCCACCCCAGCCCACCCCCCACCCCCAATGCCCCCCCCAGGGCCCCACTCCCAGCACCCACTGCCCACCAGCGGGTGTCAGACTCTCCCCCCCCCCCTTACCAGGCTCTCCAGCTGGGCGACGACCCTGCGCAGGTCGGCAGGTGGCAGCGGGCTCGGGGGTGCCGGGCCGGGGGCCCGCAGGGAGAGGCGCCCCGGGAACGTCCTGGCTTCAAACACGCAGGAGGCAGGGGGGAGACGGGACAAGGGGCCTCAGAGCCGGCAGGGCCAGGGGCTGCCCACGGGGGACCCCCAGCCAGACTCCCTCCCTGCCCTGAACGGAGCCCAGGCACAAGAGGACCCCCCCTCCCCCCCACTATATGCTCCTCCCTTCAGCCCAGCCACCCCCCACGGCCCCAGCCCAGCCCACGGGGCTGCTCCCTTGTCCCGGAGCCCCCCTCTGCCAGCAGGGGCCCCAGGGGGGTCAGCGTGGGACATGGGGGACTCACAGGCAGAACGGAGACCAGGGCCCCAGTGGGAGCCTCCTGGCTATGGGGTGAGAAGGAGACAGGGAGCCAGCGCCAGCCCTGGGCCCCTCCCCCACACTGGGCATCACCAGGGCCAGGCAGGTCTGCTCGGTGTGATGGGGCAGGTACCCCCATGCAGCAATGGCAGGGGATGGGGCATGGGGCATGGGACACCCCCCCCCCCCAGGCCCAGGGGAGCAGCCCCCTTACCTGGCACACAGCCCATGGTCCGGCTGAGATAGAAGCCCAGGGCGCAGCGGCAGGAGAAGTGCCCAGCCCAGGACTCGCAGGTGCTCCAAGGGGGGCAGGGCTGCCCACTGCCACAGCTGGGCTCATCTGGGGGAACAGCCCCCGCAAGAGTGAACAAACCTGAGCTGAGACTCAGACCTGGGAGGAGCCTGAACAGCAGGTACCCAGGGCAGGAGGAGCGACACAGCACTGGTATAGCAGGGGCTGCGGGTCAGGAGTGAGGGGCACCGGCGGGGCAGGACTGGGCTAGCAGGGGCTGCGGGTCAGGAGTGAGGGGCACCGGCGGGGCAGGGCTGGGCTAGCAGGGGCTGCGGCTCAGGGTTGGGGGGCACCGGCAGGGCAGGACTGGGCTAGCAGGGGCTGCGGCTCAGGGTTGGGGGGCACCGGCAGGGCAGGACTGGGCTAGCAGGGGCTGCGGCTCAGGGTTGGGGGGCACCGGCAGGGCTGGGCTGGGCTAGCAGGGGCTGCGGCTCAGGGTTGGGGGGCACCGGCAGGGCTGGGCTGGGCTAGCAGGGGCTGCGGCTCAGGGTTGGGGGGCACCGGCAGGGCTGGGCTGGATGGGCAGGGGGCTGCGGGTCAGGGTTGGGGGGCACCGGCAGGGCAGGGGGCTGGGCGAGTGATCAAGGGGCCAGGGCCAAAGCAGGCCCTGCAGTGGAGTTGGGCCATACCTGGTGCTGTGGCCCCCGCAGTGGGGGTGCCAGTCCCTGCGGGCGTCTCAGTGCGTTTAGCCCAGGTCTGAGGTGTGGGGCTGGATGCTGCTGACCAGGGGGGTGCGCTGGACCCTGGAATACAAGGGGGTTGGGCAGCCGGAGGGTCACCCCCATTGGAGGGATTGATGGGGGTGGGGGGGGGGGCTCAGCTGGCCGGGTGCAGGAGTCCCTGGCAGGTCCCTGGCAGTGCCGGCCGCTGGGGCCTCGTCTCCCCGGGGTGCAGCTGGGCTTTTACCGCCGTGTGGCTCAGCCTGGCACACAGCAGCCCTCTAGTTCTGCCATCAGGGCAGTGCCCACCTCCACCTGGCACCACCCCAGCAAGGTCACCACCCGGCAGCCCTGGAGCCAGTCCGGGGGTGGGGGCAGAGCCCCCCTTTGCTACAGACAGCACCTGTGCTGGGGCCCCCCCAGGCCGAGCTGCAGACACCTCCCGGGGGGCCAGGCCGGGCCAGGGGACAGCTGCATTTCCCCCTTTGTTTGCTCCTAGGCGGGGGGGGGGGAGCCCAGAGCATTGGCCAGGGGCAGCCGTGAACTCACCTGCCCCCCCGGCCTGCCCGGCACAGGGAGCCTGGAGCTGCAGCAGGAGCCCGAGGAGGAGAAGGGGGCAGCCCCTCCCCATCCTGCCAGGCCTGGGTCCCAGCAGCTCTCAGTCGCCACGGGGCAGGGAGGGGAGCCAGGCCGCACCTGCGCTGGGTTAAGAGCGATCCAGGGGCTTGTTAATGATTCCTGGGTGGGGGCAGCTGTCAAGGGTCCAGGCAGCCACTGAGGGAGCCCTGGGCTGGCTGGCTCTGGGTGCCCAGCTGGTGCTCATCAACCCAGGCAGGGCCGGGCCCAGGCAGCCCTGCCCCCCCCAGGCTACCCCCCCCCCAGCAGCTCTGGCCAAGGCAGGACAAAGTCCAAAGCACAGCAGGGAGCTGGGCAGCAACAGAACAGCTCCTCCCTGCAGGCCAGGCTGCCGAGAGAGGCTCCCGCAGGGCTGAGATCTGCCCCCTGGGGGGGGGCTGGTCACACAGGGCTCCCCCCCAGCGCTGAGATCTGCCCCCTGGGGCGGGGCGGGGCGGGGCGGGCTGGTCACACAGAGCTCCCCCCCCCCAGGGCTGAGATCTGCCCCCTGGGGTGGGGTGGGGTGGGGCGGGGTGGGGTGGTCACACAGAGCTCCCCCCCCAGGGCTGAGATCTGCCCCCCTGGAGTGGGGTGGGGGGGCTGGTCACACAGAGCTCCCCCCCAGCACTGAGATCTGCCCCCCTGGGGTGGGGCAGGAGGCTGGTCACACAGGGCTCCCCCCCAGGGCTGAGATCTGCCCCCCTGGGGTGGGGGGGCTGGTCACACAGGGCTCCCCCCCAGGGCTGAGATCTGCCCCCTGGGGTGGGGGGGCTGGTCACACAGGGCTCCCCCCCAGGGCTGAGATCTGCCCCCCTGGAGTGGGGTGGGGGGGCTGGTCACACAGAGCTCCCCCCCAGCACTGAGATCTGCCCCCCTGGGGTGGGGCAGGAGGCTGGTCACACAGGGCTCCCCCCCAGGGCTGAGATCTGCCCCCTGGGGTGGGGGGGCTGGTCACACAGGGCTCCCCCCCAGGGCTGAGATCTGCCCCCCTGGGGTGGGGGGGGCTGGTCACACAGGGCTCCCCCCAGTGCTGAGATCTGCCCCCCTGGGGTGGGGCAGGAGGCTGGTCACACAGGGCTCCCCCCCCAGCACTGAGATCTGCCCCCCTGGGGTGGGGTGGGGTAGGGGGCTGGATGTGGGAATTCTTTGTAATATTTTCATGATGCCTGTGTGTGCCTCAGTTTCCTCTACATGCTGCCTTGTTACCTGGGGGTGGGAAAGGTCTGTCTGCTCTCGGGGCAGGCTGAGACACAGGTGGGAACGGCGCCTACCTGCCCGGGACCGTAGGCCCCTCATCGATGGAGCTCTTGAGGAGACAATGGGACTTTCACACCCAGCAACCATTGATTGGGACCCACCTACCCCCTGCTCCGCTGGGGGACGGAGCTGCATCTCCCCCGCTTGGGAACAAAGGACGGGGGGGTGAGGTGGGGGTTAAGTGGGGGCTCCCACTGGAAGCAGTTGGGGCTCACCTGGGAGTCTGACAAAAGAGCAGATGGCCGGACAGACAGAGCTGTAAGGTCTGAGGCCTTTTTGTGCAGCCACACTAGGACAGCAGCACCATGAATCACTCACAGCCCCACATGCCACCTAAACTGCATTAAACCAGTGTCACACCGCGCTGTGGAAAGCGATCCCAATCCGGATCCCAATCCCGTCCTAACAGCACCCGCCGCCACCAGAGAGAGAAACCGCTTCAGTGGCTAAAGAAAACCGGGTTTGATTGAATCTGTCTGGCAAGAAATCCCTCAGCAGCAGTTGTGGGTGTGAAATCTTGATGTGTATTTGCGACTTTATGGTCCCTACTCCTCCATGGTTTATCCGTCTGGTCTCGGTCTGGTTTGTGAGTGTGGCTGTTACAGAACTGATTTTGCTAGGTGTAAATCAATGAAGGTGCTGGGTAGGATTGGCTAAAGGATTGTTTGACAATATGTCAGGATGGGTTAGAGAATTGCTTAGGAATCATTTAGTGAAATGGCTGGTTAAGGTGCAGCTAAGCAGGACTCAGGTGTCACTATATAAGCTGGGGTGACGTCCAAAAGGAAGTTCTTGGGAACCAGCTCCAGGCCCCAGCCCCGAAGCTCAGAGCTGCCAGACCTCAACACCCTGCCAATGACACCGTGCAGAAGCTGGAGTCCCCCAGCTGGCCTGATCCTGACTGGCCATCAAGAAAAGTTCCTCTGCGTTCCTGGGAGCGGTGAGCACTGGTGGCTCAGCGGGTCAGGCTGTTTTGGTGACTGTTAATAAAGAGAGGATCAGGGTATTACTGTGTGAGGCTCTTTCACTGGGAAAAGGCCCTGCAGACCCGCAGAAAATGATGCCCTGAGCCCTAGGAGCTGGGAAAGGGTGGGGCTGCCTAAATGAACTGGGTCATACCCAGCGATGAGCTGCCAAAATCTTAATAACCAGTTCCCTATAAAAAGTTCTGATTTAAGGGGGGGGGGGGAGTGGGGGAGGGGCCAGGGTTGGGGGAGATATACTCATGGGGCCGGGGGCAAATTGCCCCACTTGCCCCCCCTTCCCTTGCCCACAGCTCAAACCAGCAGGACCACTCAGGAGCTCAGCTGAGCTGCCCAGCTGGTGCCGGCGGCTGGCACCGCTGCAGCTGGGGGGGAGCGGGGGAGGGGCCGGGGGAGCCTCAGCCTCCCCAGCTGGGACTCCTGGGAGCAACAGGACGGTCCGGCCCGCGGCCCAGAGTTCTTTGCCCCCCCCGGCCCTTTAACAACCGGTTCTCCACGGGGGTCTGATTTTAGCAACCGGTTCTTGGGAACCGGCTCCAGCTCCCCACTGCTCGTACCGTGACCCCCAGAAGGGTAGATGGGGGCCCTAGGGTGTGCGGGTAACAGAGCCGGACCCGAGGGTTCCCCACAGCCGGGCTGGGCTCTGGGCTGGCCAGGACGGACCCTGCTTCACCCTTCACTGCCCTGGGCTGCCCGACGGGCCCCTAGGCCGGGCGCCAGCTAATGAGTGAACCCGGCTGTGCCCGCGCTGGCTGCGGACCCCTGCGGACACTGGCCCAGGTGCCTTGCTCCTCAAGATTGCACAAGTCTCCCTCGGGCTGTGTCCGTGGGAGTCGCTGCCCGGAGCCCATGGGGGGGGGGGGGGGCTGCAGGCCCAGAGGGCCAGTGAGGCAACGTGACCCACGCTGGGGGAAGAGCGAGACCCCCTGGGGGTCTGGCACGGTGACGAGCGACCGGAGATGGTTCCAACGCTGGGGGTGCAGACCCTGTGCTGCAGCCATAACCCACCCTGCCCCACCGTGGCCAGCTGGGAGTTCTCATTCTCCGGCAGCGCGATGGCCACCGTGGCTCCCGGCAGGGCGAACGGGACATGGGCTGCAAAGCAAATACCAGTCCCACTGTTCATCAGGGTGAGCGTGCAATGAACCCCCCAGCCTGCTTGACAGCTAGACCCCCCCCCCAGCCCAGCCCCCCGGCCCTGCTCACTCCAGAGCTCTCCCTAGCCCAGCCCCTGGGAATTCAGATTGTGCACCAGGCCCTGGGCAGCCACCCAGCTTTGGGACTCCTGCTCCCTGCCTGGGCCGGAGGTCTGGCCCTGCCTGTGGGGAACCGACCCGGCCAAAGCTGATACCGGAGGAAGTGGTGTCACCTCACCCCAGGGCTGCATGTCCTGCAGCCTCAGAGCCAATCTCCCCATGCCGCCCTCCCAGGAATCCCACCCATCTCTCCCTGTCCATAGAGCCTGCAGGTCCGCCCGGCCCCCTGGCGCTAAGGGCAGCCGAGCCGGGAACGGGGCCCTGATGGACGGGGCGTCTGGCTGGGTGTGATGAACCTGCCTTGTGGAATTCCTGCACCAGGCCCCGCAGAGCAGCTGGCTCGGCCCGAGAAGAACGGCTTCCCCTCAGCCACGAGGCACAGACGGCTCCTCCCCGGCTCAGTGCCCTGCTCCCAGCTGGCTGGGTGGTGATGGTCCTGCAGCCCCAGCCGGGGAGACACCAGCCCCCATCACTGGAACCAGACTGGAAGCAAATGCAGCACAAACTGCCCCCGAAACACACACATCTGGCCAGCTCCAGCTCCTCCCAGCGCTGACCCCCACGCAGCCGGGGCCAGCCCCAGCCCCAGCCAGACACAGATGGGGGTGGGGGCAGCTGCAGCCCCTTGCTGGGAGTTTTCTGCATCTCCCATGACCCAGCCCGGCGCCAGGACCAGGCTCCCTCATTCCCCTGCTGCCATGGGAGCCTCCCAGGGTCCCCAGGACAAGCTCCGGGGCATGGTGAGGGGCCCAGGCAGACACAGCCCGGAGCAGGCTTGTGCCAGGTCTGGGCTCAGAGCGAGGATGGGGCTGTGGCTCCTGGGAACCGAACTCCAGCCGCTGCATGCTGGGGAGGGCAGCACAGCAGCCCCCGCTGGCCGGCGAGTGCAGCCCCGGGCCGGGGCAGAGACGCTCGCTGGCTCCTGGCTGCCCAGTTACTTCCTGGGGTGTCCCTGGCTGGCTCCACAGTCCTCTGCCCAGCCCCCCAAGCAGCAGAGATGACGCTGTGGGGGAGGAGGGCAGGGGCAATGCTGCCATGGCCGGGGGCTCAGGACAGGCGAGTACTGCACCTCTCCCCCCACGGCCAGGGCCAGTCCCCGTAGCACGGGGCTGATGGTGGGCACAGCTCTGGGCAGCACCCCGGCCCCTCTGGCAGGGCAGACACAGGTGCCTGGCAAAGCCTCCCCTGCCCCCCTTTAAGAGTGGGGCCAGGTTTAGGTTGCCAGGTGTCTGGTTTTCGACTACACGTCTCGTTGAGAAGGGAAGCTGGCAGCAGTAACCAGCCTCTGCCAGGGGGCAGGAAGAGCAGCAGCAATGGCTGGCTTCTGGAGCTGGCTCCAAGAGGTGGGCTCCTGGCCCTCCACCACTGAGCCCTGATTGCCCCAGCCCTGGCCCCTCGCTGTGCCCTGATGGCAGCTCCTCCCAGCCTGGCTCTGCAGGCAGCAGCTCAGTCCCCTCCCGGGAGAGGAGTGGGCAGGGGCGGGCAGGGGGCAGAGCCAGGTTCTTCGGTTTTCTGCCATTAGAAAGTTGGGTGGGGGGTGGGGGAGCACATGGGCAGGGCACCAGGGCGATACGGAGACCCGGACCCCACCCCCAGTATGTTTTGCCTCGGCTCCCACTCGTGGGTTTCTTGCTTCTCGATTAACCCCACCTCTGAACGCCGCCTGCGCCACCGAGCTGCTGCCAGCTCCCACGGGCCCTGCCCCCAGGCGCTCCGAGGGGAAGGCGCAAGCAGAGATCTTCAGTCAGGAGACACTGAGGCAGGAGCTCACCCTGTGGAGGAGGGGACCAGGGGCTGCCAACTCTCTAATCACACAAAGCCCAACACCCTTGCCCCATCCCATGCCCCTTCTCCGAGGCCCCGCCCCTGGCCCCACCCCCACTCACTCCATCCCCCCTCCGTTGCTCACTCACCCTCACTGGGCTGGGGGTTGGGGTGAGGGCTCCGGCTGGGGGTGCGGCTCTGTGGTGGGGCTGGGGATGAGAGGTTTGGGGTGTAGGAGGGGGCTCTGGGCTGGAGCCGAGGGGTTCCGAGTGTGGGAGCAGGCTCAGGGCAGGGGGTTGAGGTGTGGGAGGGGGTGCGGGCTCCAGGAGGGAGTTTGGATGCAGGAGGGGGCTCAGGGCTGGGGGCGGGGGGGTGGACTCGGGGAGGGAGTTCGGGGGCGGAAGGGGGTTCAGAGTGCAGGCTCCAGCTATGTGGCGCTTACCTCAGGCGGCTCTGTCAAGTTATTGATTTGAACTGGGAGCACATAGAACATGGCTGCAACAAAGTCCTGTAGTGGCACCAAATCTTGTGTAAAGGGGGTCAAATGAGGTGTCTAAGACCAGGCTCTGGGTTGCTGGTTAGGATTATGCTGTCTGGGTGTGTGTATCATTTTGTAGCTGAAGTTATGAGTATTGGCTCTGTCCTGTCTGTATTTCAAACTTGTGCTCTGCTTCTGGGTGACACCCCAGACAAGTTGGTGTCAGCTCTGCCTAGCCTGCTTGATGGCCCATTAAGGACCATCAGCTACACAATTGACCCATGGAAAGAAGGCAGATACGCCTTGTGACTCAGCAAAGTACAGGGACTGGCCCATGTGACTCCAGACTCCATTTTGCTGTAATTTTCCACAGTAAGGACAAAGAGGTTCTTACACCTGGAAAAGTCTATATAAGGCTGATGCCTCATCTCCATCTTGTCTTCAATCCTGCATCTTACCTCTGGAGGGACTTTGCTACAAACTGAAGCTCTACACAAGGGACTGAATGACCCATCCCAGCGGGGGATGTTCCAGAGACTTGATTTGAACCTGCAGTTTACTCCCATCACCGCTACAAGCCTGAACTAAGAACTTTGCCATCACTGTATGTAATTGATTCCATTTAACCAATTCTAGCTCTCAGCTATATCTTTTCCCCTTTATGAATAAACCTTTAGATTTTAGAGGATTGGCAACAGCGTGATTTGTGGGTAAGATCTGACTTGTATATGGCTCTGGGGCTTGGTCCTTTGGGATCGGGAGAACCTTTTTTCTTTTACTGGGGTGTTCGTTTTCATAACCATTCATCCCCAGGACGAGTGTACTGGTGGTGATACTGGGAGACTGGAGTGTCTAAGGGAATTGCTTGTGTGACTTGTGGTTAGCCAGTGGGGTGAGACCCAAGTCCTCTCTGTCTGGCTGGTTTGGTGCCTTAGAGGTGGAGAAACCCCAGCCTAGGGCTGTAACTGCCCTGTTTAAGCAATTGGTCCTGAACTGGCACCTCAGTTGGGCCCCGCCAGAACCAGCATTGTTACAGGTTCCCAGTCAGCTGTGCAGTGGGGCTAAGGTCGGTTCCCTGCCTGCCCTGGCTCTGTGCAGCTCCCGGAAGCAGCTGGCCAATGGGAGCTGCGGAGCCAGCGTTCGTGGTGGGAGCAGTGCGCAGAGCCTCCCTGGCTACCCTTGTGCCTAGGGGCCACAGGAACGTGCTGGCCGCTTCCGGGAGCCACGCAGAGCCAGGGCAGGCAGGGAGCCTGCCTTAGCCCCACTCCACCGCCAGCCGGATGTTTAACAGCCCAGTCAGCAGGGTCCCTTTTCGACCCAGCCTGGCAACCCTACTGAGTCCTTACGCAGGGTCAGCTGTCAGCAGGAGTTGGTGTGGGGCGTGCGCCAGGCCGGGCCCTGGCCTGTGTCATGTCCTCTGGCGGCCAGAGGCTAACACACAAAGCCAGGCAGGCCAGGGTGTGGGGAACGGTTTATTTCAGAGCACACTGAAGTTAGTGTGGGGCACAATGCCCAAGGCTCGGGGAGGGGCTGAGTCCAGTCACACCAGCCTGCAGTGGAGCACACAGCAGGCAAGCCCAGCCCAGCCCAGCCCTGTGGCTAGCACGTCCCGTGGTCAGACGCTCCCTCCGTGCCCTGTGCTCCAAGCCACTCCCTGGCGAGAGCGAGGGCTGGGTGTGGAGGGCAGCACGTGGCTTTCCCTGGCCCAGCTGCCTGCTCTGCGCTAGCTCCGGCAGGCACTGGGCAATGGGTCCGCTGGTGGATGATAAGGAAGCCATGCTTCTTGAATCCTTTGCCGCACTCGGCACACACGAAGGGCTGGTCAGCCGTGTGGGCTCTCTCCCTCTCCCGCCGCCTGGCTGCCGGCGGCCCCCGTGGCTCCTCCTGCTGCCTGTCGTGGGTGATCTGGTGCATGATGAGGTTGGTGCTGCAGGTGAAGCTCTTGCTGCACTGTGGGCAGGGGTAGGGGCGCTCGCCCGTGTGCATGCGCTGGTGGATCAGTAGGTTGGTCTTGTACTTGAAATGCCGGCCGCAGTCGGAGCAGGGGAAGGGGCGCTCGCCCGTGTGCGTGCGCTGGTGGATGGCCAGGCTCGACTTGTAGCGGAAGCGCCGGCCGCACTCAGAGCAGAGGAAGGGGCTCTCCTTGCTGTGCACGCGCTGGTGCACCGTCAGGTCTCGCTTCTGCAGGAAACTCTTGCTGCACTCGGCACACGTGTAGGGCCGCACGCGGGTGTGCACGCGTTGGTGCACCACCAGGTAGGTCTTGTTCTTGAAGCTCTTCCTGCAGGAGGGGCACATGAAGGGGCGCTCGCCCGTGTGGGCACGCAGGTGCACCCCCAGGCTGGTCTTGTAGCTGAAGGTGCGGCCACACTGTGGGCAGACGTAGGGCTTCTGCAGCGTCTCCCCGCTGTGCACGCGCTGGTGCAGCATGAAGCTGTTGGGGCAGGAGAAGCTCTGGCCGCACTCCGTGCAAATCAGCAGCACTTTCTGCTCATGGGTCTGCTTGTGGGCCAGCAGCTCGGCCTGCTGGTGGAAGCTCTCCCCACACTTTGTGCACTCATGGTCCTGCTCCACCTTCACCTCCCCAGGCAGAGGGAGCCAGCACATGTCGAACGCGAACGCCTCCTCCGACGGCTCCTCTTTGACTGGCTGGTCTGCAGCAGCTATGGGGACAGAGCCAGGAATGAGCTCCTGGGACGCCAGCTCCCCAACTGCTGGGGCTGAGCCACTCGAGTCCCACGGATCCTGGCACCCTCTGTGCAGGAATAACTGTACGCACGTGTGTGCCTGCACGGAGAGACCCCAGGAGAAAAATTCCTGATCCTACCTAGTTCTTATTGGCACTTTCCAACCCTTGTACAAAGCCGTACCCTTAGCCCCTTTCCCAGACTGGAAAGGAAGGCAGAGGGAGATGACTTGTCCAAAGCAGAGCTGGGAACAGACGCTACATCTCCCAAGTCCCAGTCCAGTGCTCTGGCCGCTAGGTCTCACCCAGGTCAGTTTCATCTAGTCTAGAGCACAAAGTCGAACTTACTGCACGGCTCCACTCTGGGGCAGAGTTAAGGCTCTCTGGGTGCCCCTACATTAGCATGCTCGGATTTCAGGTTAAACTTAAGACAGTTTCCTGAGTTTGTAGTACCTGGTGTGGGGAGAACGGCGCCGTGCCAGGGGTGGATTTCACCCTGCATTACAGACACATGCTCTCAAGCTGAGCTCCAGCTTAATGCAGGTTTTCTCTGGGGATGTAACAGCATTTTCCATGCCTGCACTGAGAGCTCTGGGACACACCCTGCACGTGATGGCTCCAGCAGAGCCAGCCCCGGGTCGACACACTGGGGCCGGAGGAGTGCCTGCACATGCACAGACAGAGGTGGCTCATGGCACGTCACACCCAGCAGAAATCACACAGCGCACAAGGCACCCATGTTCTCCGATGCATTGCCACTAACTGGGCACAGGCTGGCCCTCTGGGGTGCCAAGTACCCCAACTCCCAATGAAGCCCACAAGGGACAAGGGTGCCCAGCAGGACGAGGCCCCGTGTGATCCCTCTGCACTGGGGGGTGTCACCCTTTCCGAAGCAGCAGGCAGGTGCTTTTCCTGCGCCCTGCCCCATGCCCAGCTCCGTGCGAGGGACCGGCCGTACCTGCCAGAGCCTTGACTGCTCTCACTCTCTCCTTGGATAGCTCGTAGTAGTGGCGCCGCGCTGCGCGTTTCTCACGTGCACTGACGTGGCCTCTCTGTCGCATGGCTGCAGCTGGGCGTTATAGTGCAGCGTGGGAACAGCAGAAAGCAAAGCGCCCCAGCCCCCAAGCAGCAGCTAGGAGACTCCCTGACATGGCAGGCTGGGGCAGCCTGTGGTTCCTGGGCAGCTTTCGGCCTCGCTGAGCATCCTGTAAACGAACCAAACATTCCCAATGATCCCTTACGCCAGAGCCAAGCAGCCATGAACTGGCCCCCCTTCAGCACACGATGGGCTCCGAGGATGGGGAGCTAACCGCTGCAGTCTGCTCCGCCTGGCTGCTGTAGCAGGGGAACGGGTTACTGGGAGCAAGGACTGTGGTTGGGCAGGCTTGCTTTGAGTTGCTCCCTTCGGAAGCTTGGATCCAGCAGGCCTGGCTCTCCCCTGCTCCTGAAGGGTCTCAGCTGCCTGCCTCCTCTGCACCCCACAGAGTGTGTGAGGGCTGCTGGCTCCCTCACTCCTAGAATCTCCACACTCTGTGCCTTCCTGGTACAAACCGCTTGGAAGGGAGGAGGAGGCCTGGGTTGTGTCGCACACCTACACTCTGCAGGCAGGGCTGGATTAAGGCATAGGCAGTACATGCCTGGTTCCTGGAGTGTCACGCTGGCATCAGAATCATGGCTGGTGGTTTGTGTGTTTGGCTGTTTTTTTAAATTGTGTTCCTAGCCCTCACTGTTGTGAAGAAAAGCTTGAAACCATGAAGCGAGTAAGTGGTCCCAATGTCTGCCTGCGCCTGCAGACAGCCTCCATCGGGGGAGGAGTCGCTGACGCGTGCTGGGGAGGGACCCATGGGCCTCACCACCACCACCAGGGCTGATCAGACTCCTGCTGACGGGCTTGGACCAGGGCTTCTTGTCTATGAGGGGCTCCCAAGAGGGCCCCGGAGTGCCTTAAGCCAGCCCCATCGGTGTGGGAATGTCAATCAGGGTGGCAAGGACTAAGGGACCTAATTGCATGGTTGCTGCCTTACTGGCTCCAGGGGCTGTGGGCTTTGTGGCACTCAGGCAGGGTTTTGAAAGGACTCCGGCATTCTCCTAGTGCAGCAAACGGCGATGGGTTTTATGTGAAGGGGATTCTCCATCTTCCTCCAATAACAAGACACCGTCTACTCATCCAACAACATTTCCCCCCTATGTAAAGATGTTACAAGCTGCTTCGTGTTGCCTCCCACTGGTGGCAAACTCTCCAGAGCAGGCGTGGGGTGCTTGGAATCAGACACCCCGTATCCCGGGGAGGCCCTGATCTGTACTGAAGAGTTATATAGGATGCTCACACCCTGCTGCAGAGCACCATCTTGGCCAGTTACACATACCCACAACAATGCTACTTGAACCCGTAACACGGTGGAGTTAAAGGCACAGAAGTTTTCACTAACAATACAGAAAGACCAGGGAGGGAAAGGAGTTATTTAAGTTAGGCGCCAATGTGGACACAAGAATAAATGGACACTAACTGGCCAGCAATAAGTTTAGACTTGAAATCAGGCAAAGGTTTCAAACCATCAGAGGAGTGAAGTTCGGAACAGCCTCCCAAGGGGAGCACTGAGGGGATGGTATGGCGAGCTGCCTACAATGGCATGGAGCCGATCTGCAACTGCTAGCAGCGAATATCTCCAACGGCCGGTTGGGACACGAGATGGGGAAGGCTGAGTTACTACAGAGAATTCTCTCCCAGGTATCTGGCTGGTGGGTCTTGCTCACATGCTCAGGGCCTAACAGTATTTAGGGTCAGGAAGGAATTCTCCCCCAGGTCAGATTAGCAGAGACCCTGGGGGGGTTTCACCTTCCTCTGCAGCATGGGACTCAGGTCACTTGCAGGTTTAAACTAGTGTACATGGTGGATTCTCTGTAACTTGAAGTCTTTAAATCATGATGTGAGGATGTCCGTAACTCAGCCAGAGGTGAGGGGTCTATTACAGGAGTTGGGGGGTGGGGTGGGGTGGGGTTCTCTGGCCTGCAATGTTCAGGTCAGAGTAGATGAGCATGATGGTCCCTTCTGGCCTTAAAGTCTATGAGAAGCGTCAGGAGTATTCCCTGAATTGCTGTTTGCCATCTGCAGTGACCACACTGACTTTACCTGAACATAACACGCTGCCTTCCAATTTAATCAAAATTCTTCCGAACTTCAGCTCCAAGCGACACACAGCTCTTTCCCCAGAGCTAGTATTTGCTGTGGACGATCCCCACTTTGCAGGGCCTGCACTGAGCCAGGTCTCTGCAGCCACATGGCACTGACGCTGCAGGCTGGCTCTCACCGCACTCGCCCAGGGTGCCTGTAGTGGGTCATCTCAGGGCTCCCTGCGGAGCAGGCGGGGGCTCAACCCCTGCACCTGTCGCCCTTGGTGCCCCTGGAGCCGGGCCGGCGTGGGCGGTGGGGCCCTGGGGGGACACAGAACTGGGCCCGGGAGACGCTGCACGGGGGGGAGCGCCGGGATGGCTCCAGGATAGCGCCTTGCGGGGAGAGCCAGGGCGCCTCCGAGTGACCGGCTGGAGCCCTGCCCCGCCTGCACCGTCCCCATGGCAACGCCCCGGGCCTCCCCTCACCTGAGCGCCTCCCGTCCCCATGGCAACGCCTCACGCACCTCCCCGTCCCCATGGCAACGCCCCGGGCCTCCCCTCACCTGAGCGCCTCCCGTCCCCATGGCAACGCCCCGGGCCTCCCCTCACCTGAGCGCCTCCCGTCCCCATGGCAACGCCCCGGGCCTCCCCTCACCTGAGCGCCTCCTCGTCCCCATGGCAACGCCCCGGGCCTCCCCTCACCTGAGCGCCTCCCGTCCCCATGGCAACGCCCCAGGCGTCCCCTCACCTGAGCGCCTCCCGTCCCCATGGCAACGCCCCAGGCGTCCCCTCACCTGAGCGCCTCCCGTCCCCATGGCAACGCCCCGGGGCAGCGCTCTCCCTCAGGGTTCCCCAGCGCTCGCGCAGGGTCGGAGTCGGAGCGCGCTGAGCTCCGCCCCGCAAACCAACCTCTCCCCGCCGCCCGCTCGGATCCCACGCGGCCAGCGGCGGGCTCGGGCCTCTCAACCCGCCGGGGGGGGGGGGGCCCTCTAGCCCTCACAGCCCCGCTCTATGGCTCGGGGCCGCTCTGCTCCGCGGCGGAGGCCGCGCTCTATGGCAGGTCCCTGCGGAGGGGGGGGGCAGCGCCACGGGCCCGCCCCCTTGGGAACGAGGCACCGAGACGTCGTGGGGCACGTGGGGCTCAGGGCCCAGCGCTGCCCGGTGGGGGGGGTCGGGCTCAGCCTCGACTCACTTGTAAAGGCGGGTTCAGTGGGAGCGAAGTTCCGGGGGGGGCCGTGTCTGCACCACGCAGGGACCAAGGCAGCGGGGGAGGGCACGAGAGTTACCCCGCGCCCCCCGCTGCTGCCCCCCCCGCGGGGCCCCGCCCCCCCCGCTGCTGCCCTACACCCCCCCAGCCCCCACCCCCGCGGGGCCCCGCACCCCCCCAGCCCCCACCCCCCCGCTGCTGCCCTACACCCCCCCAGCCCCCACCCCCGCGGGGCCCTGCCGGACGGGCTCTCCCCGCAGGGGACGGGGCGTAGCTGGGGGGGTCCGTGTCTGCACCACGCAGGGACCAAGGCAGCGGGGGAGGGCACGAGAGTTACCCCGCGCCCCCCGCTGCTGCCCCCCCCGCGGGGCCCCGCCCCCCCCGCTGCTGCCCTACACCCCCCCAGCCCCCACCCCCGCGGGGCCCCGCACCCCCCCAGCCCCCACCCCCCCGCTGCTGCCCTACACCCCCCCAGCCCCCACCCCCGCGGGGCCCTGCCGGACGGGCTCTCCCCGCAGGGGACGGGGCGTAGCTGGGGGGGTCCGTGTCTGCACCATGCAGGGACCAAGGCAGCGGGGGAGGGCACGAGAGTTACCCCGCGCCCCCCCACAGGGCCCTGCCGGACGGGCTCTCCCCGCAGGGGACGGGGCGTAGCTGGGGGGACGAGAGCTGGAAATACCAGATTGGGAGTTACCGGAGGGAGGGACCCAGCCGCTAACGAGCTCCTGGGCCGGGACCAAGGCTCCTAGACACTATAGCAATAGCAATTAGTAATAGTCACCATCCCAGACAGAGCTGCCCCTCTTTGGAACATCACCAATAACAGCACAGCTCACACTCATGCTTCTGCAAATATCCGAATCCCGTCGTCAGGGATCTCTCTTACCCCAGACGGCTCAGGTTTCGTTGTCCAACCGCAAAGAGACAGGCAACGACCAGCAAGAATCTCACTATCAAGTTCTTTATTGTAGCAAACTCATCACCGTCCTCACCCTGCAGAGGCACCCGCGCGTTGCTCTCCTGCCTGTCTCGGTGAGTCTCTTGCGGTCATTCTGCCACTTACTTCTGCTCAGACGGGTAGAATGAGACTGCAATGTCCTCCAAGGGCACCAGCACCTGCCCCAGAGCGGGGTCAGCTCAACGCCTAGTGCCCTGGGCCCAGCAGGCTTGGGCTCTGTGCAGGGGAGGGGAGCAGAGAGACCAGCAGGTCCCCGTCCCAGCCATCTTAGGGACTATGTGGGGTAGGGGTGTGTGATGCACCTGCAGAAGCCCGGGCCACAGCTCAAACCCCACCCCCTCATCCATGGATCCCCCAACCCAGCTGCCCGGCTAAAGCCCCAATCTATGACTGTACAAGGGACAGTAGCTGAGCAACTAAATAACAGTGACCCCAATATAATTAGGTTCAACATCCTATGGCACTAAGCTACCTAAAAATGACACGGTGACACTAAACTTTAGAAAGAGAGACTGCAATAAAAAGGTCAGTCGGAGGCAACAAATGACCGTTAGATCATCTAGTCTGACCTGTATAGCACACGCCATAGAATTTCACTCACTCACCCCCATGCTGAGCCCAGGCGTTGGTGTTTGGCTACATTGTCCTCTGGAAGGAATCCAGTCTGGACTGGACGACATCGAGATGGAGAATCCATCACTTTCATTGGTAGTTTGTTCCAGTGGTTAGTCACCCTCACTGTTAAATTTGTGTTGAATTTGCCTGGCTCTACATTCCTGTCATTGGTTCTTGTTCTGCCTTTCTGCGCTAGATGAAAGAGCCCTTCAGTATGTGAGATTTTGTCTCTGTGTAGATCTTTACGTTCAAGCCTACAGCGTAATCTTTTTGTTAAACTGCACAGGCTGAGCTCTTAAGGGATTTTTCCCAGCCCCTGAACCACTAATGACTACTTCTTGTAGAGTGTAAATGGGAAATTAGATGGGTGACCCAAACTCGCCTTCTTGAACCAAAGTACTGTATAATATCGGCCACTTGGGCTGGGCCATCACACAAGAGGGGAAGATGATTCTCAACTCTCCCCAGCAATTTGATCCAGGAACAAAGAACAACATAACAGAAAAAGGATTTTAAAGCAATAAGGAGCCTACACATCTCTCACCCAAAGCCTCATCGCACCGGGATGGAAGGCCAGGCTTCTTCAGTGACACACACAAACATCTGTTTGGCAGGCAGAGACTTTTTAATGTCCTTCTGATCAATGGGTTCCTAATGTTGGCAAAACAAAGGAAGCAGGAGCTTCCCACTTAGCAGGTCAGGTGCTGTCTCTTTACCACTGAAGTGTCTTCTGTGAGGTATCTTATCTCCAGTCTTTGGTCTTCCTGCTGGTTTTCCCAACAGGACTTGATTGAATCTGGGCCAGCTGTAAACGGTCTCAGTGTAGTGAATATCACCACAGCCACGTCACATACAGTATTCATCAACTCCGGAGCAGTCCTAAATCCTTCACAACTACAGTAACTCCTCACTTAACGTTGTAGCTCTGTTCCTGAAAAATGCAGCTTTAAGTGAAATAATGTTAAACGAATCCAATTTTCCCATAAGATTTAATGTAAATGCGGGGGGTTAGGGTCCAAGGAAATTTTGGGGGGGCAGACAAAAGGCATTAGATACTGTATGGTACTGTACTGTGCTTGGGAAGTGCCCCTGGCTTACCCCACACAGGCACAACCCACTGCAGGCAAGGACACTAGGAAGCACCTTTGCAGCAGCAGCAGCAGCACCGGCACCGGCAGCTTCCTTGGAGAAGAACAGGTGCCGACTTTGCCAGGAATGCTCCAGGCCCACCTCTTCCCACCCCCACTCCACCTCCTCTCCGGAGCAGCCACATCCCTCCCCCAAAGTCTTAAGTGCAACACGGTGCTTCCCCGTTCCTGACCCTCCCTCCCAGAAAGTCCTAAGCGCGAAGTGCTGGGAGGGGGGGGGGGAGGAGCGGAGAAGCCCTGCATCTCCACTCCTCCCCCACCTCCCAAAAGTCCTAAGCGCTGCGTGGGGGGGAGGCGGAGAAGCAGAACTTGTGCAATGCTCCCTTGTAAAGTCGCTGCTCTTCCACAGCATCTTACAAGCAGGCAGCCAAACGATGTTATAAGGGAGCATTGCACAACTTTAAACGAGCATGTTCCCTAATTGAGCAGGGACGTAACACTGAAACAACGTTAAGCAGGATGATGTTAAATGAGGAGTTACCGTATTGCAGGTGGTATGTAAAAGGGAAACCAGAAGGGTCAGAAAATTTTTTGAAGAGCCAAAAGCTAAAGGTATAAAAATAAATAAGATTCTTTAAGTATATCAATAGGATGAAGCCTGCAAAAGAATCGGTCCACTGAATGAGCAGGGGCTAAAAAGGTGAATTAAGGAAGAGGAGGACAGTAGAACACCTGGAAGATCATGATATGACAGGAAAATCATGCCTTACCACTCTACTAGAATTCTTTGAATACAGTAGTAAATTAGTGGATAAAGTGAAATGAATTCATGTAATTTAGACATTCAAAAGGCTTCTAGCCAGGTCCTGCATAAAAGGCTATTCGAGAAACTAAGTCATCATGAGGGGAAAGGCCAAAGTATTGTCAGGGATCAAAAACTGAGTAAGAGACAAGAAAAAAAAAAAGGACTAAATAGTCAGTTTTCATCACGGCAGAAGGTAACAGCCAGGCCGCAAGGTGCTCTACCAGGTCTCGTGTTGGAGAGTAGTTACGAATGGTCTGGGAAGCGTGGCAAGTCGCGAGGTAGCAACATTTGCAGACGACACAAGGTTATTTGGGTTAGTCACATCTTGAGAAGACTCTGAAGAACTTGGAGAGACATAAACAAGCTGGGTGAGTGGGCAACACCATGGCAAATGGAGTTTAATGTCGATAAATGCAAAGTAGTGCACATTGGAGGGGAAAAAATGAACTCTCTGTACACCTGACAGGCCTCTAAATTAGCTGTAATCAAAAGGGACCTAGATGTCATTGTAGACGGCTCAATGAAGACCTCAGTTTAATGCCCAGCTGCGATCCACAAGTCAACCAAAACATTTGGATGCATAAGAAACGGAGAAAAATATGGAAAAATATTCCAATGCCTTTATATAAATCAATGGTGCAGCCTCATCTGGATCCTGCGCCCGGCACTGGGCCCCCATCCCAGAACTAGAGAATGATCAAGGGTCTGAAAATTCTCTTCTGAAGAGAAACGGAAAAGACTGGACTCGTTCCCTTCGAAAAGGGATGAATAGGAGAGGGAGCATGACAAGTCTATAAAATAATGAATGGGATGGAGAAGGCAGGTTGGGAATGTAGGAGAAAGAGAGAGCCTGAGACATGAGGCCTGGTGTAAGGCCTTAGGCCTGAACTGAAGTAGTCAGGCCCTGCTGATAGAAAGCAAAGTGCGAAGTTAGCAAAAGTCAGGCTGTGACAGAAGTCAGGCCCTGCTATAAAACACGTCTGCTTGCAAGTTCACCGAACCTGGCAAGAACAGGGCTGGTATTGCAAAACCACACACACATTCCTAAGTACTAGGCACAAGACACTCACGCAAGCACCTTCCAGAAGGGTGGGACCAGCAGCTCCTGATACAGGGTTGTGGTGTAAACGCATTCCCTTAAGATGATACAAGGACACACTGACCCCTCCTAAAGAGAAGGACAGGGTGATGGGCAGAAACGTTTGCTGTACAAAGTAAAGCGCAGTCACTAACCACGTCGGAGGGGCCGTGAGTAACTGGTTTGTATCAGTGTATGAAAGAAGGGTCACAGAGGGGGTGTCTTTCGCCAGCCGAGGGGGGAATGGAAAGTCCTGCCGCTCACTGAGCTGCTCCACTGTTACGGGCATACATGTGCTAGTGTACCTGTAGACACTGATCCGGGGAGCTAGGACCATGCTTCATCGACAATAAACCTGGCTGGGTGCCTTTGCCACAAACCGAGTCTTGTGCTCTGTGTGGGCAGTTCCATGGTGGTGTCCTGGGTCGCTAGCTGCACAGAGCTGGGACACACGCAGCCAACAGCTAACAACGGGGAACGTCTGTTCTCCCTTTGTCATAACATAACAAGGGACATTCAAAGGAATTAAAAAGTGGCAAACTGATAAAAAGGAAAGACTTTCACACAGGGTGCAATTAAAACTGTGGAACTCATCACTGCAGGACGCTGTTAAGGGCAAGAATTTAGAAAAGGTTAAAAACATTTATTGAACAAAGATCTCCAGAGTTATAATTAATGCTAACAGATATTTTGAAGGGATATTAAACCTTGTACTTTAGGGTTTAAGCAACTTTCTAATGATTAGGAGGAGACCTACTATTGGCCAGGAGTAGGGGGGCAGATTATCCTACATTTGCCTAGTGTGCAATTCTTACACCTTCCTCCGATGCATCTGGTGCTGCTCACTGTCAGAGCAGCCGGGCTGGCGGGACCCTGGGTCTGATCCCTGCGTCAGTGGGAGGCTTGCTGGAGTACAGGCTGGGAAAGCCCTTCCAGATTCGGGCTGGCACACGCGAGCTGCTTCCACCTCGTGTGGACTCTCTGGTGTTTTTGCAGCGTCCCCTTGACAGTGAAGCCCCTTCCACACTCAGTGCACGTGAAGGGCCGCTCCCCCGTGTGGATCCGCTGGTGCATTTTGAGGTTGCCGTTGGTGGTGAAGCTTTTCCTCGCACTGGGTGCAGGTGAATGGCCGCTCCCCCGTGTGCACTCGCTGGTGCGTCAGGAGGTTTCCTGGCTGCGTGAAGCATTTCCCACACTGGCTGCACATGTATGAGCGCTCCCTGGTGTGGATCCTCTGGTGCATCGTGAGGTCCCTGCTGGAGACAAAGCTCTCCTTGCATTCAGCACATGCAAAGCGCCTCTCACGCACATGGCTTTTCTGGTGCATGCTGAGCGTGCCCTTCTTGGCGAAGCTCTTCCCGCACTGAGAGCAGGCGAACGGGCGCTCCCCCGTGTGGCGCCGCTGGTGCAGTTTGAGGTTGTCTTTCCTGGTGAAACATTTCCCACACTCAGTGCACAGAAACGGCCACTCCCTGCCATGCACCCTGCCATGCACCTTCAGAACAGCCTTGCTGATGAAGCGCTTCCCGCATTCGGGGCAGGGGAACGGATGTTCTCCCGTGTGCAGCCTCTTGTGCACTTTCAGAAATTCGTTCTGAACGAAGCCCTGGCCGCACTCGGTGCACACGAAGGGCCGCTCCCCGCAGTGCAGGCGCTGGTGCATTTTGAGGGTGGCCTTGGCGGTGAAGCCCTGGCCGCACTCGGTGCACACGAAGGGCTGCTCCCCGCGGTGCAGGCGCTGGTGCATTTTGAGGGTGGCCTTGGCGGTGAAGCCCTGGCCGCACTCGGTGCACACGAAGGGCCGCTCCCCCGTGTGGATCTGCTGGTGCATTTTGAGGGTGGCCTTGGCGGTGAAGCTTTTCCCGCACTGGCTGCAGGGAAACAGCCCCTCCCCCGTGTGCACTCGCTGGTGTATTTTGAGGCTGCCCTTCGTCGCCCAGCTCCTTCCGCATTCAGGGCATGTGAATGGTTTCCTCCCTGTGGGCTCTCCCTGCTGGGCAGCCGGGTGTGTCTGATCCTGCTGGCTGTCTCCATGTCTCTGCTCTGCATCCTGTCTCTGGAGCAGTGTTTTCTGGGGCCTGGGGAGGGGCAGGAGTTTTTCTTGCATGACATTTCTCTGCTGCTTTTGTGATTTGCTCTGACTCTTGCATCTTTGCTTTTTCCTTGAGTGCTGGTGGAGGTCCCCTCCAGTCTGTCCTGGGGATGTCTTGGGAAGATCCAGGGTTCTAGTACCTTCCTCATCGTCATCCTTCATCTCACCATCTGTTGCAGAGAGAAAAGCCCTGGTGTTATCTCCTGAGCTAGTGACCAAGGGAAACTCCAAGGCACACGTGTAGGGCCGCACGCGGGTGTGCACGCGTTGGTGCACCACCAGGTAGGTCTTGTTCTTGAAGCTCTTCCTGCAGGAGGGGCACATGAAGGGGCGCTCGCCCGTGTGGGCACGCAGGTGCACCCCCAGGCTGGTCTTGTAGCTGAAGGTGCGGCCACACTGTGGGCAGACGTAGGGCTTCTGCAGCGTCTCCCCGCTGTGCACGCGCTGGTGCAGCATGAAGCTGTTGGGGCAGGAGAAGCTCTGGCCGCACTCCGTGCAAATCAGCAGCACTTTCTGCTCATGGGTCTGCTTGTGGGCCAGCAGCTCGGCCTGCTGGTGGAAGCTCTCCCCACACTTTGTGCACTCATGGTCCTGCTCCACCTTCACCTCCCCAGGCAGAGGGAGCCAGCACATGTCGAACGCGAACGCCTCCTCCGACGGCTCCTCTTTGACTGGCTGGTCTGCAGCAGCTATGGGGACAGAGCCAGGAATGAGCTCCTGGGACGCCAGCTCCCCAACTGCTGGGGCTGAGCCACTCGAGTCCCACGGATCCTGGCACCCTCTGTGCAGGAATAACTGTACGCACGTGTGTGCCTGCACGGAGAGACCCCAGGAGAAAAATTCCTGATCCTACCTAGTTCTTATTGGCACTTTCCAACCCTTGTACAAAGCCGTACCCTTAGCCCCTTTCCCAGACTGGAAAGGAAGGCAGAGGGAGATGACTTGTCCAAAGCAGAGCTGGGAACAGACGCTACATCTCCCAAGTCCCAGTCCAGTGCTCTGGCCGCTAGGTCTCACCCAGGTCAGTTTCATCTAGTCTAGAGCACAAAGTCGAACTTACTGCACGGCTCCACTCTGGGGCAGAGTTAAGGCTCTCTGGGTGCCCCTACATTAGCATGCTCGGATTTCAGGTTAAACTTAAGACAGTTTCCTGAGTTTGTAGTACCTGGTGTGGGGAGAACGGCGCCGTGCCAGGGGTGGATTTCACCCTGCATTACAGACACATGCTCTCAAGCTGAGCTCCAGCTTAATGCAGGTTTTCTCTGGGGATGTAACAGCATTTTCCATGCCTGCACTGAGAGCTCTGGGACACACCCTGCACGTGATGGCTCCAGCAGAGCCAGCCCCGGGTCGACACACTGGGGCCGGAGGAGTGCCTGCACATGCACAGACAGAGGTGGCTCATGGCACGTCACACCCAGCAGAAATCACACAGCGCACAAGGCACCCATGTTCTCCGATGCATTGCCACTAACTGGGCACAGGCTGGCCCTCTGGGGTGCCAAGTACCCCAACTCCCAATGAAGCCCACAAGGGACAAGGGTGCCCAGCAGGACGAGGCCCCGTGTGATCCCTCTGCACTGGGGGGTGTCACCCTTTCCGAAGCAGCAGGCAGGTGCTTTTCCTGCGCCCTGCCCCATGCCCAGCTCCGTGCGAGGGACCGGCCGTACCTGCCAGAGCCTTGACTGCTCTCACTCTCTCCTTGGATAGCTCGTAGTAGTGGCGCCGCGCTGCGCGTTTCTCACGTGCACTGACGTGGCCTCTCTGTCGCATGGCTGCAGCTGGGCGTTATAGTGCAGCGTGGGAACAGCAGAAAGCAAAGCGCCCCAGCCCCCAAGCAGCAGCTAGGAGACTCCCTGACATGGCAGGCTGGGGCAGCCTGTGGTTCCTGGGCAGCTTTCGGCCTCGCTGAGCATCCTGTAAACGAACCAAACATTCCCAATGATCCCTTACGCCAGAGCCAAGCAGCCATGAACTGGCCCCCCTTCAGCACACGATGGGCTCCGAGGATGGGGAGCTAACCGCTGCAGTCTGCTCCGCCTGGCTGCTGTAGCAGGGGAACGGGTTACTGGGAGCAAGGACTGTGGTTGGGCAGGCTTGCTTTGAGTTGCTCCCTTCGGAAGCTTGGATCCAGCAGGCCTGGCTCTCCCCTGCTCCTGAAGGGTCTCAGCTGCCTGCCTCCTCTGCACCCCACAGAGTGTGTGAGGGCTGCTGGCTCCCTCACTCCTAGAATCTCCACACTCTGTGCCTTCCTGGTACAAACCGCTTGGAAGGGAGGAGGAGGCCTGGGTTGTGTCGCACACCTACACTCTGCAGGCAGGGCTGGATTAAGGCATAGGCAGTACATGCCTGGTTCCTGGAGTGTCACGCTGGCATCAGAATCATGGCTGGTGGTTTGTGTGTTTGGCTGTTTTTTTAAATTGTGTTCCTAGCCCTCACTGTTGTGAAGAAAAGCTTGAAACCATGAAGCGAGTAAGTGGTCCCAATGTCTGCCTGCGCCTGCAGACAGCCTCCATCGGGGGAGGAGTCGCTGACGCGTGCTGGGGAGGGACCCATGGGCCTCACCACCACCACCAGGGCTGATCAGACTCCTGCTGACGGGCTTGGACCAGGGCTTCTTGTCTATGAGGGGCTCCCAAGAGGGCCCCGGAGTGCCTTAAGCCAGCCCCATCGGTGTGGGAATGTCAATCAGGGTGGCAAGGACTAAGGGACCTAATTGCATGGTTGCTGCCTTACTGGCTCCAGGGGCTGTGGGCTTTGTGGCACTCAGGCAGGGTTTTGAAAGGACTCCGGCATTCTCCTAGTGCAGCAAACGGCGATGGGTTTTATGTGAAGGGGATTCTCCATCTTCCTCCAATAACAAGACACCGTCTACTCATCCAACAACATTTCCCCCCTATGTAAAGATGTTACAAGCTGCTTCGTGTTGCCTCCCACTGGTGGCAAACTCTCCAGAGCAGGCGTGGGGTGCTTGGAATCAGACACCCCGTATCCCGGGGAGGCCCTGATCTGTACTGAAGAGTTATATAGGATGCTCACACCCTGCTGCAGAGCACCATCTTGGCCAGTTACACATACCCACAACAATGCTACTTGAACCCGTAACACGGTGGAGTTAAAGGCACAGAAGTTTTCACTAACAATACAGAAAGACCAGGGAGGGAAAGGAGTTATTTAAGTTAGGCGCCAATGTGGACACAAGAATAAATGGACACTAACTGGCCAGCAATAAGTTTAGACTTGAAATCAGGCAAAGGTTTCAAACCATCAGAGGAGTGAAGTTCGGAACAGCCTCCCAAGGGGAGCACTGAGGGGATGGTATGGCGAGCTGCCTACAATGGCATGGAGCCGATCTGCAACTGCTAGCAGCGAATATCTCCAACGGCCGGTTGGGACACGAGATGGGGAAGGCTGAGTTACTACAGAGAATTCTCTCCCAGGTATCTGGCTGGTGGGTCTTGCTCACATGCTCAGGGCCTAACAGTATTTAGGGTCAGGAAGGAATTCTCCCCCAGGTCAGATTAGCAGAGACCCTGGGGGGGTTTCACCTTCCTCTGCAGCATGGGACTCAGGTCACTTGCAGGTTTAAACTAGTGTACATGGTGGATTCTCTGTAACTTGAAGTCTTTAAATCATGATGTGAGGATGTCCGTAACTCAGCCAGAGGTGAGGGGTCTATTACAGGAGTTGGGGGGTGGGGTGGGGTGGGGTTCTCTGGCCTGCAATGTTCAGGTCAGAGTAGATGAGCATGATGGTCCCTTCTGGCCTTAAAGTCTATGAGAAGCGTCAGGAGTATTCCCTGAATTGCTGTTTGCCATCTGCAGTGACCACACTGACTTTACCTGAACATAACACGCTGCCTTCCAATTTAATCAAAATTCTTCCGAACTTCAGCTCCAAGCGACACACAGCTCTTTCCCCAGAGCTAGTATTTGCTGTGGACGATCCCCACTTTGCAGGGCCTGCACTGAGCCAGGTCTCTGCAGCCACATGGCACTGACGCTGCAGGCTGGCTCTCACCGCACTCGCCCAGGGTGCCTGTAGTGGGTCATCTCAGGGCTCCCTGCGGAGCAGGCGGGGGCTCAACCCCTGCACCTGTCGCCCTTGGTGCCCCTGGAGCCGGGCCGGCGTGGGCGGTGGGGCCCTGGGGGGACACAGAACTGGGCCCGGGAGACGCTGCACGGGGGGGAGCGCCGGGATGGCTCCAGGATAGCGCCTTGCGGGGAGAGCCAGGGCGCCTCCGAGTGACCAGCTGGAGCCCTGCCCCGCCTGCACCGTCCCCATGGCAACGCCCCGGGCCTCCCCTCACCTGAGCGCCTCCCGTCCCCATGGCAACGCCTCACGCACCTCCCCGTCCCCATGGCAACGCCCCGGGCCTCCCCTCACCTGAGCGCCTCCCGTCCCCATGGCAACGCCCCGGGCCTCCCCTCACCTGAGCGCCTCCCGTCCCCATGGCAACGCCCCGGGCCTCCCCTCACCTGAGCGCCTCCTCGTCCCCATGGCAACGCCCCGGGCCTCCCCTCACCTGAGCGCCTCCCGTCCCCATGGCAACGCCCCAGGCGTCCCCTCACCTGAGCGCCTCCCGTCCCCATGGCAACGCCCCAGGCGTCCCCTCACCTGAGCGCCTCCCGTCCCCATGGCAACGCCCCGGGGCAGCGCTCTCCCTCAGGGTTCCCCAGCGCTCGCGCAGGGTCGGAGTCGGAGCGCGCTGAGCTCCGCCCCGCAAACCAACCTCTCCCCGCCGCCCGCTCGGATCCCACGCGGCCAGCGGCGGGCTCGGGCCTCTCAACCCGCCGGGGGGGGGGGGGGGGGCCCTCTAGCCCTCACAGCCCCGCTCTATGGCTCGGGGCCGCTCTGCTCCGCGGCGGAGGCCGCGCTCTATGGCAGGTCCCTGCGGAGGGGGGGGGCAGCGCCACGGGCCCGCCCCCTTGGGAACGAGGCACCGAGACGTCGTGGGGCACGTGGGGCTCAGGGCCCAGCGCTGCCCGGTGGG
Organism: Mauremys mutica; assembly: GCF_020497125.1. NCBI lineage: Eukaryota > Metazoa > Chordata > Testudines > Geoemydidae > Mauremys > Mauremys mutica. Next base: position 298,255,480 of record NC_059073.1, read on the forward strand.
GGGGGTCGGGCTCAGCCTCGACTCACTTGTAAAGGCGGGTTCAGTGGGAGCGAAGTTCCGGGGGGGGCCGTGTCTGCACCACGCAGGGACCAAGGCAGCGGGGGAGGGCACGAGAGTTACCCCGCGCCCCCCGCTGCTGCCCCCCCCGCGGGGCCCCGCCCCCCCCGCTGCTGCCCTACACCCCCCCAGCCCCCACCCCCGCGGGGCCCCGCACCCCCCCAGCCCCCACCCCCCCGCTGCTGCCCTACACCCCCCCAGCCCCCACCCCCGCGGGGCCCTGCCGGACGGGCTCTCCCCGCAGGGGACGGGGCGTAGCTGGGGGGGTCCGTGTCTGCACCACGCAGGGACCAAGGCAGCGGGGGAGGGCACGAGAGTTACCCCGCGCCCGCCGCTGCTGCCCCCCCCGCGGGGCCCCGCCCCCCCCGCTGCTGCCCTACACCCCCCCAGCCCCCACCCCCGCGGGGCCCCGCACCCCCCCAGCCCCCACCCCCCGCTGCTGCCCTACACCCCCCAGCCCCCACCCCCGCGGGGCCCTGCCGGACGGGCTCTCCCCGCAGGGGACGGGGCGTAGCTGGGGGGGTCCGTGTCTGCACCATGCAGGGACCAAGGCAGCGGGGGAGGGCACGAGAGTTACCCCGCGCCCCCCCACAGGGCCCTGCCGGACGGGCTCTCCCCGCAGGGGACGGGGCGTAGCTGGGGGGACGAGAGCTGGAAATACCAGATTGGGAGTTACCGGAGGGAGGGACCCAGCCGCTAACGAGCTCCTGGGCCGGGACCAAGGCTCCTAGACACTATAGCAATAGCAATTAGTAATAGTCACCATCCCAGACAGAGCTGCCCCTCTTTGGAACATCACCAATAACAGCACAGCTCACACTCATGCTTCTGCAAATATCCGAATCCCGTCGTCAGGGATCTCTCTTACCCCAGACGGCTCAGGTTTCGTTGTCCAACCGCAAAGAGACAGGCAACGACCAGCAAGAATCTCACTATCAAGTTCTTTATTGTAGCAAACTCATCACCGTCCTCACCCTGCAGAGGCACCCGCGCGTTGCTCTCCTGCCTGTCTCGGTGAGTCTCTTGCGGTCATTCTGCCACTTACTTCTGCTCAGACGGGTAGAATGAGACTGCAATGTCCTCCAAGGGCACCAGCACCTGCCCCAGAGCGGGGTCAGCTCAACGCCTAGTGCCCTGGGCCCAGCAGGCTTGGGCTCTGTGCAGGGGAGGGGAGCAGAGAGACCAGCAGGTCCCCGTCCCAGCCATCTTAGGGACTATGTGGGGTAGGGGTGTGTGATGCACCTGCAGAAGCCCGGGCCACAGCTCAAACCCCACCCCCTCATCCATGGATCCCCCAACCCAGCTGCCCGGCTAAAGCCCCAATCTATGGACTGTACAAGGGACAGTAGCTGAGCAACTAAATAACAGTGACCCCAATATAATTAGGTTCAACATCCTATGGCACTAAGCTACCTAAAAATGACACGGTGACACTAAACTTTAGAAAGAGAGACTGCAATAAAAAGGTCAGTCGGAGGCAACAAATGACCGTTAGATCATCTAGTCTGACCTGTATAGCACACGCCATAGAATTTCACTCACTCACCCCCATGCTGAGCCCAGGCGTTGGTGTTTGGCTACATTGTCCTCTGGAAGGAATCCAGTCTGGACTGGACGACATCGAGATGGAGAATCCATCACTTTCATTGGTAGTTTGTTCCAGTGGTTAGTCACCCTCACTGTTAAATTTGTGTTGAATTTGCCTGGCTCTACATTCCTGTCATTGGTTCTTGTTCTGCCTTTCTGCGCTAGATGAAAGAGCCCTTCAGTATGTGAGATTTTGTCTCTGTGTAGATCTTTACGTTCAAGCCTACAGCGTAATCTTTTTGTTAAACTGCACAGGCTGAGCTCTTAAGGGATTTTTCCCAGCCCCTGAACCACTAATGACTACTTCTTGTAGAGTGTAAATGGGAAATTAGATGGGTGACCCAAACTCGCCTTCTTGAACCAAAGTACTGTATAATATCGGCCACTTGGGCTGGGCCATCACACAAGAGGGGAAGATGATTCTCAACTCTCCCCAGCAATTTGATCCAGGAACAAAGAACAACATAACAGAAAAAGGATTTTAAAGCAATAAGGAGCCTACACATCTCTCACCCAAAGCCTCATCGCACCGGGATGGAAGGCCAGGCTTCTTCAGTGACACACACAAACATCTGTTTGGCAGGCAGAGACTTTTTAATGTCCTTCTGATCAATGGGTTCCTAATGTTGGCAAAACAAAGGAAGCAGGAGCTTCCCACTTAGCAGGTCAGGTGCTGTCTCTTTACCACTGAAGTGTCTTCTGTGAGGTATCTTATCTCCAGTCTTTGGTCTTCCTGCTGGTTTTCCCAACAGGACTTGATTGAATCTGGGCCAGCTGTAAACGGTCTCAGTGTAGTGAATATCACCACAGCCACGTCACATACAGTATTCATCAACTCCGGAGCAGTCCTAAATCCTTCACAACTACAGTAACTCCTCACTTAACGTTGTAGCTCTGTTCCTGAAAAATGCAGCTTTAAGTGAAATAATGTTAAACGAATCCAATTTTCCCATAAGATTTAATGTAAATGCGGGGGGTTAGGGTCCAAGGAAATTTTGGGGGGGCAGACAAAAGGCATTAGATACTGTATGGTACTGTACTGTGCTTGGGAAGTGCCCCTGGCTTACCCCACACAGGCACAACCCACTGCAGGCAAGGACACTAGGAAGCACCTTTGCAGCAGCAGCAGCAGCACCGGCACCGGCAGCTTCCTTGGAGAAGAACAGGTGCCGACTTTGCCAGGAATGCTCCAGGCCCACCTCTTCCCACCCCCACTCCACCTCCTCTCCGGAGCAGCCACATCCCTCCCCCAAAGTCTTAAGTGCAACACGGTGCTTCCCCGTTCCTGACCCTCCCTCCCAGAAAGTCCTAAGCGCGAAGTGCTGGGAGGGGGGGGGGAGGAGCGGAGAAGCCCTGCATCTCCACTCCTCCCCCACCTCCCAAAAGTCCTAAGCGCTGCGTGGGGGGGAGGCGGAGAAGCAGAACTTGTGCAATGCTCCCTTGTAAAGTCGCTGCTCTTCCACAGCATCTTACAAGCAGGCAGCCAAACGATGTTATAAGGGAGCATTGCACAACTTTAAACGAGCATGTTCCCTAATTGAGCAGGGACGTAACACTGAAACAACGTTAAGCAGGATGATGTTAAATGAGGAGTTACCGTATTGCAGGTGGTATGTAAAAGGGAAACCAGAAGGGTCAGAAAATTTTTTGAAGAGCCAAAAGCTAAAGGTATAAAAATAAATAAGATTCTTTAAGTATATCAATAGGATGAAGCCTGCAAAAGAATCGGTCCACTGAATGAGCAGGGGGCTAAAAAGGTGAATTAAGGAAGAGGAGGACAGTAGAACACCTGGAAGATCATGATATGACAGGAAAATCATGCCTTACCACTCTACTAGAATTCTTTGAATACAGTAGTAAATTAGTGGATAAAGTGAAATGAATTCATGTAATTTAGACATTCAAAAGGCTTCTAGCCAGGTCCTGCATAAAAGGCTATTCGAGAAACTAAGTCATCATGAGGGGAAAGGCCAAAGTATTGTCAGGGATCAAAAACTGAGTAAGAGACAAGAAAAAAAAAAAGGACTAAATAGTCAGTTTTCATCACGGCAGAAGGTAACAGCCAGGCCGCAAGGTGCTCTACCAGGTCTCGTGTTGGAGAGTAGTTACGAATGGTCTGGGAAGCGTGGCAAGTCGCGAGGTAGCAACATTTGCAGACGACACAAGGTTATTTGGGTTAGTCACATCTTGAGAAGACTCTGAAGAACTTGGAGAGACATAAACAAGCTGGGTGAGTGGGCAACACCATGGCAAATGGAGTTTAATGTCGATAAATGCAAAGTAGTGCACATTGGAGGGGAAAAAATGAACTCTCTGTACACCTGACAGGCCTCTAAATTAGCTGTAATCAAAAGGGACCTAGATGTCATTGTAGACGGCTCAATGAAGACCTCAGTTTAATGCCCAGCTGCGATCCACAAGTCAACCAAAACATTTGGATGCATAAGAAACGGAGAAAAATATGGAAAAATATTCCAATGCCTTTATATAAATCAATGGTGCAGCCTCATCTGGATCCTGCGCCCGGCACTGGGCCCCCATCCCAGAACTAGAGAATGATCAAGGGTCTGAAAATTCTCTTCTGAAGAGAAACGGAAAAGACTGGACTCGTTCCCTTCGAAAAGGGATGAATAGGAGAGGGAGCATGACAAGTCTATAAAATAATGAATGGGATGGAGAAGGCAGGTTGGGAATGTAGGAGAAAGAGAGAGCCTGAGACATGAGGCCTGGTGTAAGGCCTTAGGCCTGAACTGAAGTAGTCAGGCCCTGCTGATAGAAAGCAAAGTGCGAAGTTAGCAAAAAGTCAGGCTGTGACAGAAGTCAGGCCCTGCTATAAAACACGTCTGCTTGCAAGTTCACCGAACCTGGCAAGAACAGGGCTGGTATTGCAAAACCACACACACATTCCTAAGTACTAGGCACAAGACACTCACGCAAGCACCTTCCAGAAGGGTGGGACCAGCAGCTCCTGATACAGGGTTGTGGTGTAAACGCATTCCCTTAAGATGATACAAGGACACACTGACCCCTCCTAAAGAGAAGGACAGGGTGATGGGCAGAAACGTTTGCTGTACAAAGTAAAGCGCAGTCACTAACCACGTCGGAGGGGCCGTGAGTAACTGGTTTGTATCAGTGTATGAAAGAAGGGTCACAGAGGGGGTGTCTTTCGCCAGCCGAGGGGGGAATGGAAAGTCCTGCCGCTCACTGAGCTGCTCCACTGTTACGGGCATACATGTGCTAGTGTACCTGTAGACACTGATCCGGGGAGCTAGGACCATGCTTCATCGACAATAAACCTGGCTGGGTGCCTTTGCCACAAACCGAGTCTTGTGCTCTGTGTGGGCAGTTCCATGGTGGTGTCCTGGGTCGCTAGCTGCACAGAGCTGGGACACACGCAGCCAACAGCTAACAACGGGGAACGTCTGTTCTCCCTTTGTCATAACATAACAAGGGACATTCAAAGGAATTAAAAAGTGGCAAACTGATAAAAAGGAAAGACTTTCACACAGGGTGCAATTAAACTGTGGAACTCATCACTGCAGGACGCTGTTAAGGGCAAGAATTTAGAAAAGGTTAAAAACATTTATTGAACAAAGATCTCCAGAGTTATAATTAATGCTAACAGATATTTTGAAGGGATATTAAACCTTGTACTTTAGGGTTTAAGCAACTTTCTAATGATTAGGAGGAGACCTACTATTGGCCAGGAGTAGGGGGGCAGATTATCCTACATTTGCCTAGTGTGCAATTCTTACACCTTCCTCCGATGCATCTGGTGCTGCTCACTGTCAGAGCAGCCGGGCTGGCGGGACCCTGGGTCTGATCCCTGCGTCAGTGGGAGGCTTGCTGGAGTACAGGCTGGGAAAGCCCTTCCAGATTCGGGCTGGCACACGCGAGCTGCTTCCACCTCGTGTGGACTCTCTGGTGTTTTTGCAGCGTCCCCTTGACAGTGAAGCCCCTTCCACACTCAGTGCACGTGAAGGGCCGCTCCCCCGTGTGGATCCGCTGGTGCATTTTGAGGTTGCCGTTGGTGGTGAAGCTTTTCCTCGCACTGGGTGCAGGTGAATGGCCGCTCCCCCGTGTGCACTCGCTGGGTGCGTCAGGAGGTTTCCTGGCTGCGTTGAAGCATTTCCCACACTGGCTGCACATGTATGAGCGCTCCCCTGGTGTGGATCCTCTGGTGCATCGTGAGGTCCCTGCTGGAGACAAAGCTCTCCTTGCATTCCAGCACATGCAAAGCGCCTCTCACGCACATGGCTTTTCTGGTGCATTGCTGAGCGTGCCCTTCTTGGCGAAGCTCTTCCCGCACTGAGAGCAGGCGAACGGGCGCTCCCCCGTGTGGCGCCGCTGGTGCAGTTTGAGGTTGTCTATTCCTGGTGAAACATTTCCCACACTCAGTGCACAGAAACGGCCACTCCCTGCCATGCACCCTGCCATGCACCTTCAGAAACAGCCTTGCTGATGAAGCGCTTCCCGCATTCGGGGCAGGGGAACGGATGTTCTCCCGTGTGCAGCCTCTTGTGCACTTTCAGAAATTCGTTTCCTGAACGAAGCCCTGGCCGCACTCGGTGCACACGAAGGGCCGCTCCCCGCAGTGCCAGGCGCTGGTGCATTTTGAGGGTGGCCTTGGCGGGTGAAGCCCTGGCCGCACTCGGTGCACACGAAGGGCTGCTCCCCGCGGTGCAGGCGCTGGTGCATTTTGAGGGTGGCCTTGGCGGTGAAAGCCCTGGCCGCACTCGGTGCACACGAAGGGCCGCTCCCCCGTGTGGATCTGCTGGTGCATTTTGAGGGTGGCCTTGGCGGTGAAGCTTTTCCCGCACTGGCTGCAGGGAAACAGCCCCTCCCCCGTGTGCACTCGCTGGTGTATTTTGAGGCTGCCCTTCGTCGCCCAGCTCCTTCCGCATTCAGGGGCATGTGAATGGTTTCCTCCCTGTGGGCTCTCCCTGCTGGGCAGCCGGGTGTGTCTGATCCTGCTGGGCTGTCTCCATGTCTCTGCTCTGCATCCTGTCTCTGGAGCAGTGTTTTCTGGGGCCTGGGGAGGGGCAGGAGTTTTTCTTGCATGACATTTCTCTGCTGCTTTTGTGATTTGCTCTGACTCTTGCATCTTTGCTTTTTCCTTGAGTGCTGGTGGAGGTCCCCTCCAGTCTGTCCTGGGGATGTCTTGGGAAGATCCAGGGTTCTAGTACCTTCCTCATCGTCATCCTTCATCTCACCATCTGTTGCAGAGAGAAAAGCCCTGGTGTTATCTCCTGAGCTAGTGACCAAGGGAAACTCCTTCCATTCCCAACTGCAGCCCAAGGAACCTGTCTCTTGGAGAAGCCTACAGAACCACCTCCCTGCCCTCAGCTCCTGGGAAGCTACCCGCTTCGGGGAGTGGTTCCACTAACTGCAGAGAAGCGGGTCTCAGTGCTCCCTCGGGTTTCTGTTGGCAAAGACACAGCCAGTGGGAAAAGACTGATTTGACTGAACACGAATTGCTGGCCATGAGGCTGAGCTCAGTACAGTCTCCACAGCGACCCCAAGTGGTGGAAGTTAGCATTGCTTTCTCCAGCAGACTAACGAAGGGATCAGGCCCCAGTATGTTACACGCCCCCCGCTGGACCTGTGGGGCTGTTACAAGCACTGGAATCAAGAGCCCGACTCTTTAGCTCAAGCTGTACAGGTCTAAGGAGGTCCCTGGTGTCAGCCATGCCAGCAATGCATTAATGACTCCCAAACGCAGCCATTTGCACTACAGAGCACAGGGCTCTGGACACATTTCAGAGCCCCCTGGAATACTCAGCAGTGTCTGTGAACCGCGTCTGCTCTGGGCTGCTGAGACTCTCAGTTTAGATTGATTGTTAAACAGCGAGATTGCTCGGATGGGCCGAGTGCAGGGAAGTCACGAGGGATTGAACCAGAGGATGGAAAACACCTAGGTAGGGACAGAGGTGCTGGCTGGCTTTCACCAGACCCATCAGCCTTAGGCCTGATCTACTCTACAGAGTTTAGCTGCCTTACGTCAATCTTATCTCGACCTAACTGTGTAAGTGTCTACACTACAATATTCCTCCTGCCGCTTTAACTCGTCTGCTACACCAACCTAATAAATCCACCTCCATGAGACACACAGTGCTTAGGTCAACACGGTGGCAGCGTAGACACTGTGTTGCCTACGTTGACTTTAATGGCCTCCAGGAAGTGTCCCACCATGACCGTTCTGGTCACAATTTTGAACTCCACTGCCCGGCAGCCAGTTACACGGGTAAATACCCCTCCTCTTTAAAGCCCTGAGAATTTTTGAAATTCCATTTCCTATTTGCTCGGTCTGGAGAGCTCACGTACCCAACTGCCCAGCTGACCATGCCAACTCCACATGGCAAACGCTCCTGCCTGGAGCAGACGGCCGATGTGGCTCTCCTAGGTCTGTGGAGAGAGGGGGCTGTGCAGGCACAGCTCCAATCCAGCTGTAAGAACTTCGACATCTACGGCCAGATTGCTCGGGACACGAAGAAGGACTACGATAGGGACACACAGTAGTGCTGCATGAAGATCAAGATGCTGCAGCACGTGTACCGGAAGGCCAGGGAGGCAAATAGTCGTTCTGGTGCAGAGCTGCAGACATGCCGCTTCTACAAGGAGCTGCATGCCATCCTCAGGGGAGACCCCCCCCCAAAAAATGCTCTGGGGATACTTGCGGGGAGCTGGAGTCACAGGCCACCTGAGTGAACCCTGAGGATGAGGTGTTGGAGGAGGAAGAGCAGGAGGAGTATGGAGGACAGGTGACAGGGGGATCCAGTGTCATGACAAGCCAGGATCTCTTTTGACTCCTAAGCAGTCCAGCTGCTCCCAGGAGTCCAGCACTGGTGAGACCTGATACAGGGGAGGGAACCTCTGGTAAGTACTCAGGTTTATGTCTACACTACAGAGTTAAGCTGACACGAGTGACGCTGACGATCATGAACCGCTATAATTACATTGATTGTGCATGTTCACACATCGCTCCTTGTGTCAGCAGAACACGTTCACAGTTGGTGCTCTTTGCACCGACAGTGAAAGCAGTGCACTGTGGGTAGCTATTCCACTGTGCAACTCACCCCCTTCTGCAGCTAGGAGTTGTGGGAAGGTGAAGTGGATTGCAGTGCATCGTGGGTGTGGGCTCAACATCCCATGATGCAGTTTTTTCTGTCCCATCCTTCCACTGGCTTCTGACTATGTTTCGTGCCATTTTTGAACACCCCTGTATACTGTGCGCCTGCCATCTCTGCCTGGAAAGCATGGATCCTGCACTGGCTCTTTTACTCTTGCAGTCCAGGGTTATGAAACACAATGTAATGCTGATCTAATTGCAGTATCTCAAATGAGCTTTAAATCCTTTGAACAGGAATCCACTGGTACCAGCCCATGCTGAGGTGTGCCATGAAAAGAAACACCCCTAGGATTACTTTCGGCATTCACTTGGAGCAGTTGCATCACAGGGGACTGTTTGCCAGTTGAGATCACAGGAAACAAGCAACTTTGCCATGTGTGGGTCGAATGCGCATCCGTTATGGCAGGTCAGGGTAAGTTTGAGCAGTGGGCTGCAGAACTTTTCGGATGTGCAAAGCGCAGCTTCCTGGAATCTGTGTGGCAGAGTTCACCCCAGCCTCTGCGGAGCGTCGTAAGGACACCGAAAAAGAGAGCTTTCCCTACTCAGTGGAGAAACGGGGGTATATTTGGCAATCACTGTGTGGAAGCTGGCAACTCCAGACTGCCCAACTGGTCAGTTGCGTATCAGTTTGAGGACAGGAATGTCCACCATGGTTGCTGATCCGTTCACATTTAAGGTGGTTGCCAAGGCCATTAATTGTATCCTGCTATGGATCTGTGACCACTTGATTACTGTGGCATGAAATAAAACTAGATGGCCTTTTGCAGCAATAGGAATTCCCTAACTGTGGCGGGTGGCGATAGATGGAAGGCCATATCACAATTTTGGCCCCCGGACCATCTTGTGGCAGGAGTACAATCAATAGAAAGGGCTACTTTCTCTACGGTGATTGCAGGCGCTTGTGGATGCACTGACGTCAATGCGGGGTGGTACCCCCAGGAAGAGTGCATGATGCAATGCATGTTCGGGAACACTGGCTTGTACAGAAAGGCTGCAAGCAGGGAACCTTTCTTTCCAGACCAGAAGATTTCCAATGGGAGATATTGAAATGCCTCAGTGATCCTGGGAGGACCCAACGTACCCCTTACTCCCAGAGCACATGAAGCCTTACACAGAAAACCTAGACAGCAGCAGAGGAGCACTTTCAAGAATAGGCTGAGCATGTGCCAGAATGACTCTTTGAATGTGCATTTGGCAGAATTAAAAGCTCGCTGACCGCTGTCTTTATATCACAGGTTAGACCTAAAAGAGGAAAATATTCCAATGGTCCACAGCAGACCTGCTGAGTGCTGCATAATTATTTTGAGAGCTAAGTGGTGAAAATTTCACCTGGGGTGGAGTGTGGAGGCGGGATTGCCTGGTAGCTGATTTTGAGCAGCCAGAATACCAGGGCTATTAAAGGGGACACAACGGTGGGGGGGGGAAGGGGGGTCGGGATGAGGTGTTACTGGAATCAATCCAGGGATGGCATTTGGTAGGCACCTTTGTTGCCTAATAAGCTCCAGTAATGTGTCTTTTCTATAAAGCATTTTCTGCCATGCTTCTTTGGTGTAACTTGTGCCGCCTTGATATGAAAATGTTTGATGATTGCCTTCCCTGACCACCGATGCGTAGTCTGCAAATGTGACCAGTTAGCCCCTAGTGTATTAAAATGTCTGCAGCAGCAACCTACGGTGTGTAGGAGACACAAAAGATGGATTATCTTTCACGGAGTATTTTTTTCCTTAAACTAGTAATAACGCAACAACAGAGAAAACGCTTTGTTTGAAAAGGAAACAGAATCCTGAGGAGGAGCACCTCTTGTGATGGAGGCCTAAAGGCTCATAGCTGGGTAACTCCAGCTATTCGTTTGGGAAGCTGTCTGAAGGGGTGGAATGAAAGAGGGTACTGCGATGGGCAGAGAAGATGTAAGGAATATGTGGGAGTCTGGGGAGGACATAGCAAGCTGATTCTGTACTGTTTTGTTGGTGTGTGTCTGAACAACGCATGTGTTCTGCCTGTTGGTGTGATTAGGGACTTCAACATCTCCGTTTGCTCCTTCATCACTTTTTTCATCTGCTCTGGGGACACTAAATTTCGCTCCTGGCCCTGCTTCCTGTCCTACCTATTTTTAAACATCATTAACTGTCTCTTTCCATGCCTTGTATTCTTGATCTGCAGTATCAGATGGATTGGAGCACCTCCAAAAAACAAGTCTACCTTGCTCCTCCTGGATCACTTCCTTATCTGGCGGAGTTTCTCCCACAGGGCGTAGGGCAGGCCTGCACAACTCGTAATGCGGCGGGAGGGCCACTATTTTGTGTCTCCATAAGAAAACAGCTGAGGGCCGAATACCTCCCGGTCCCGCAGAAAGAAAACACCCCGCCCAAGGGCCGACCAGCCCTGCGGAAACAAAACCTCATTCCACGAGCGCCACCCCACCAAAACAGCTGTGGGCCGAAAAGGAATAGGTTGGGGGTGGGGAGGTTTTGATTTTAAATCAACCAGGGGCTCCCCAGCTGAAGGGCGTGGCTGGGACGACTCAGGGGCAAATGAAAAGGGCTGGGGTCTCCGGAGGCTGGGGGAACCCGGCAGGGCCGGGCTCTAGGTTTTTTGCTGCCCCATGCAAAAAAAAAAAATTGGCTGCCCCCGTTTCCAGCCCTGGGCTCCCCCTGTATCTCCCTGCTGCCCAAATCCTTGGGCTCTCCCCCACTGACCCCCTGCCGCCCTAGCGCTGGGCTTCCCCCTTTCCTCCCCACCAGTGCCCTCCCCCCACCCCGCTTGCTGCGCCCAGCCCTGGGCTCCCCCACACCAGTGCGCCCCCCACCTTCTGGCCTCCCCCCAGCCCTGGGTCACTTAGTAACTCGCTCCCAGGGTGCGTCATTCAGCAGGAATTTTGGATGTTCACAAAACACAGACAGATTTGGTTCCCATATGGTTTTATTACAGAGCTGCAGTAAAGTGGAACAATTTTCAGCTTGGTTGTGATTGGAGGATATATGGATGCATATTATAAGACTGTCCTCCATAAATGAGGAAAAGTTGAGGTGCCTTTATTATTCATTTGTTCCACTCTTTCTATTCTGGGGCAGAACAATGCCTAATGCACTCTCACTGACTTATCTTTCCAAAACCAACAACAAAGGAACTGGCTGTTGAAAATAGCAATTCCAGTCCTAAAAACCATTTCTTGCTTAATTTTATCTTACTTTTTCTACAGCAAGTTACAGTGGATCAGTATATTTGATTTGGGAGAAATGAAAGTAACAGCTGCCCAAACCGAGCTTGAGCACTCCTGAATTTTGAGGTGTTCAAATCTGGAAGGCAGGTGCTGGGGGTGGGAGAGGGCTGTGGGCTCCATCGGGGAGCATGGCAGCAACGTGTCTGGAGCTGCACGGAGCCAGACACGCTGGTCTGAGTGGCACGGTAAGGGGGCTGGGGGTTGGAGAAGGGGTAGGGGGTTCCGGGGGGCAGTCAAGGGACAAGGAGCAGGGGGGGTTGGATGGGGCAGAGGTTCAGGGGGCAGTCAGGGGACAGGCAGCAGTTGGACAGGCATGGGAGTCTCAGGGGTTCATCAGGGGACAGGTGGGGGGGGGGTCCTGAGGGGAAGTTGGGGGGGATCGCAGGAGGGGCAGTTTGGGAACAAGGAGAAGGGAGGCTTAGATAGGGGCTGGGTTCCCAAGGGGCTGGGGTCTCGGGGGGGGCAATCGGGGGACAAGGAGCAGCGGCAT